>NC_050595.1:17732500-18032500 GCF_013368585.1 Megalops cyprinoides | reverse complement strand
GCCACATGCTCTGTCTTCTCTCCCATGTGCTCCTTGCTGGCTGGCTCGGGTTAGGCCTCTGTACAGTGAATCTGTTCGTGCTGTTCCAGGAGATCAAGTCGGCACAGAAGATGGCAAAGAAGTACTCCTCCATCCCGCAGCTGTGGTCCAAGTGCCTGCTGCGCCACTGCTACGGCCTGTGGTTCATCTGCCTGCCCGCCTACGTCCGGGTGTGCCACTCCAAGGTGCGGGCGCTGCGCACCGCCTACGACGTCCTGCGCAAGATGCAGGTGAAGAAGCTGCAGCCCCCCGACGAGGTACGAGACCCCATCCCCCCTGCTGAAGGGTGTGGCCCACTCCTACCAGCTGAAAATTCAGCCCTGACCCTGTCCATAATTTAAAATTATTTTATAGATGCCTCACTATTTAGGAGCTGCATCCCTGAAACACTGAGCTGATTTACATTAAATCCCATTCCTTATTGCATTACATCCCTGAAACACTGGATCCATTCACATTCAGTTCCATCTGTCAACACAGCACTTCCCTCTCAGTTCTCACACACTTGTAAGACCTGGTCAGTGATGTGGCAACGTGTGGTCATCTGCCGCTTACCTGAGATTGGCTCCCGCAGGTGTGTTACCGTGTTCTGATGCAGCTGTGCGGGCAGTACGGTCAGCCTGTTCTGGCCGTTCGGGTTCTGTTCGAGATGAAGAAGGCTGGCGTACACCCTAACGCTATCACCTACGGTTACTACAACAAGGTGAGGGCCGTCATGGCCACCTGCCTGCGGATTATGAAGTGACGTTTGCCTGTTCAGGGACCTTTGCCGGGTCTGAAGAGTGCAGCAGTTCGTCCTGACGAAATAAATGACAGTACATTTCACAACCTTATTATATACACAGTATATCCCCATACACCTTCAGCTTTTTTTTGAACACCAAGGATCTAAAATGGCTCTCTTCAGACCTGGCAGAAGTCCCTGAACCTGTCTAAACAGAGACACTGTTTCTCTGGAGCAGAGGCTCACAGTGAGAATACAGACTACATTAACCTGCTGCAGCCTCTCTTTTCTTCTGAGGTGGCCTGTTTATTTGAGCTCTCAAGCTTGTAGAAGAGGAAAACTTAATCTTAATGTTATGTCAGTGTATTCTGCAGAGTGCAAAAGCCGCAGGAAGCCTCTACAATGGACAGCCGCAATGAAATGGAAATGTAGAGGTGCACTCTTCCAAAGAAACGAGCAAAGTGTGCTTTTACCAAATTATAAGTGCTCATTTTCGTTTGGCCCAATTCAGAAAACAGTTGCAAAGGTGTTTCACCTTCCCTACCTCAGTATATCCTCAAAAAGTCCCCCCTGTAATTAAAGCTTTTGGGGGAGAGCGTGTGTCTGCATTCTCACTTCAAGGTAAACACTGTCACTGAGGACTCTAAAGGGGACACAGATGCACAAAATCAGGGATGGAGTGACACTGACAGACAGAGTGGGGCCATTAAAGACCGACTGCTGTCAGTTTGGCCATCAGGCCAAGCAGCTCCATCAACGTGTAGCCCCCGTAATTACACCCCATAATTAGAATGCCTGCGTTCAATGTTGTCTTCTTGGAGCTATGTTTGTGTCATTGATTCCCCCCCGAGAGTGAATCCAATTCCATCCGCACAATTACAGCGAGTCCTTGAGCAGGAGCCCAATTTACCCGAGATAATGAATAGGACCGGACTCAATTGACTGCAGACGAAAATTGCATTTCCAGTCTGTGTGTTTGCGTGCGCGTGTGTGTGTGCGTATCTGCATATGTGTGTGTGTGTGTGTGTGTGTGTGTGTGTGTGTGTGAGTGTGTGTGTGTGTGTGTGTGTGTGTGTGTGTGTGTGTGTGTGAGTGTGTGTGTATGTGTGTGAGTGAGTGTGTGCATGAATATGCATGTGTGCTTGTGTATCTGTGTGTGAGTGTGTGTGTGTGTGTGTGTGAGTGTGTATGTGTGTGAGTGAGTGTGTGCATGAATATGCATGTGTGCTTGTGTATCTGTGTGTTGGTGCATGTATGTGTGTGTCTGATTGTGTGTGAGTGAGTGTGTGCATGAATATGCATGTGTGCTTGTGTATCTGTGTGTTGGTGCATGTTTGTGTTGGTTACTCCCTTTTTCTTGAAAGCCTCACTGTGCCCTGCTGTCCCAGGCTGTGCTGGAGAGCACCTGGCCCTCCACCACTAGGGGGGGCTACTTCCTGTGGATGAAACTGAGGAATGTGGTTCTTGGCGTGGCCCAGTTCAGACGGGCACTTAAGAGGCAGCAGGCTAATCCAGCACAGACTCCACTGTCAGGTGAGATCTTCTTTCTACTTGGAACACAGCATGTTCTCTCCAAGCATGCTCAGTGCCTCATTCATGAAGGAGGACACAGGGTTGTGGGTAATGTAGTTGTAACTGAGACAGAGCTCAGTGTTTGTCTAAGCTAAGTGAAGGCTGGTCAGATCCTGGAATGCCACAGTGGTTTTCTGGGCTTCTCTGTAAATAGTGAAATACTACACAGCTCTACGAAGTAGTCATTGGCTCTGATTCAGGATAAGTAATTAAGCAAATTGGTTTGGAGAGGCAAACACAAAGAAAGCATCCCCAGCATGTCAGGATCTGCCTGGCTCTCCTGTCTCTCATCTCTGAAAGACCTCTCAGAACTAGTGGTGACAGGCAGGGAGGAGTGCTTTGTCTCCAGTGGAAAGGGTTTGTTGAGCTGCACTTGTAAAACTCTCACAATTCTAACGGCATGTGAAAGGAGCCTGCCCCCCTCCCCTTTCCAGAATCCAAGGGTACCGCACACGATTCATTATAAGTCAAATGTGCATACATTTGGGTTGATGGGCCCTCAGTGATGTGACGACGCAGATCTCTGTTTTGGCCTGCCCCATATTGCCTCTGCTCTGGCTCAGTTTGGGGTTCCCACCACAGAGAGAGGGTGCTCTGTCCCACTCTGAGGGGTAGCATAAACGTCTGACTGCACAGCCACCTGGCATTTTTACTGGGCGCCTTTGAGAGAAAAGTGATTTTTTTTCAGTGCAGATCAATATGGGGGAGTGTGGCTCTGTGGGGCAGGGGCCGGCTGCTGGCCAGACTGTCTTTGATTTACGTTTTCCCTCACGTCCCCACACAGTTTATTTCTCCTGCCCAGGCCAGCTGGCCTTTTTAGCTCCTTCTCGTTATTTATGGCTATCACTAGCGGTAGAGAGAAATCCATGTTCAAACGTGCTTCTTTTGTAACACTGACAGTCCAGGAGCTGTGTGTGCTTGATGGTTGTGCGATCATGGCGTATGCTGTTAGTGCAAGGCAATCTGACATGGCAGCACTGGGGCTGGAGCTGAAGTGAGAGGAGCCACTGGTGTAGGCCCGGTGTGCGCCCCTCCTAACGTGTAGTTGTCTCTGAGCAGATGGCAGCGACCTGGATGCAGTGAGCCATGGCAGCCTGGAGGGCTCTAACGACACTAACCCCGGGGAGCGGGTCCCCTTCAGCACTGACTCCGTCAGAGTAGATTCCACCGACGATAGATCTAGCACAGGTACACCCAACGTCCAGCGCAAAAACTCCATCACCAGTACTTTTCTGACACCAGCATGTCCTTCTTCTTCTTTTCTTTCTCTGAATCTTCACCTCCCATCACTTCAGTTTGCCTCCCACTACCCACGCTAACACTGCCCTTTTTTTGACTTTCGCTGATGTCACTCTTTGTCCATCTTGCCTGTTTGCACCCTGTATGCAGTATGCTGTGGGTATGGCGGTGAGGGTTCAGGGATATGGCTGACGGCCCTGCTCTGGACATGGTCTCATAGCTCTCATCTAAATTTCCTCATCTTTATCTCTCCACTCCTCTTTGCACAACCTGTCTGTCCCCAGAGTCTTCCCCTCCTCCTCCCACCACACTCCCCTGCCTCCCTCCCTCTCCCTCTCTCCCACTCTCTTGCTCTGTCCTTCTCTCTAAGGTTAATCTTCACTAATGAAAGCATTTGTTCCATGGTTGCTCTATGGACTAATTAATTAGACAGAAGGCAATTCCTCATGAACAGGAGTAGGCACTATTATAATGAAGGGAAAAATAATGTATTTTTGTAACTGACTCAATGTGAGGTTTCCCTAGCAAGCAACTCTACTAAAGAGAAAAATAAACTCAAAGCTTGACAGACGATCCACTGAGAGTTTGTGACTGAAGTAAGTTGAAGTGTCACAGCCAATAATATCATGTATCTAAGAAAAGAATAAAGGCTCTGAACTGAATGTTTTTTTCTGACTGATTGACGTAAAGCTGCAGGTAGAAAGAATCACGGAACAGATGAAAGACGTTTGATCAGACAGCAGGTTGCCAGGAGACTGGAACTTCACTCCCTTTCTGTGCGGCGATAGAGAGATAGAGAGAGACAGACAGAGTGTGGGAGTGGGGGAGAGAGACAGCAAAAAATAGTGGGAGCTGCAGTCTTGATTTTTGATGTATTCCCTCTGAAGTCTTGCCTTTAAAGATCCCTCTCATATTTTCTCTCTGGCTTGCTTTCTTCCTGATTGCAGCATTCACAATATGAAGGCACAAACGTATCCACAGCACTGGCTGATCTGTCATATACATAGTGTTTGCCAGATCACATGCTACACAAGTTGGAATAGTGATGCAGCGATGTTCTCTCTGTGTTTGAGGAGGGGGCAACATTAGGATACCCCCTACATCAGCATTGAAAGGTCTTAATGGAGGGGATGTGTTGTGTGGGTGCAGGTGTTTGGGGGTGGTCCCTGACCCCCTTGCTCTCTCTCTGTCTCAGGTGGGCAGTCTGATCTTGGCTATAACTCCCTGTCCAAAGAGGAGGTACGCCGAGGGGGTGCAGTGGTACAGGAATGTACCGTGGACAAGGAGGAGGACAAGAAAGAGAGTGACTCCAGCTCCTGTGAGTGTACACACACAACACACACATACACACACACACACGTGCGCACACACACACACACACACACACACAAGCAAAAAGAGCTGCAAAAAGCCTACATGTAAGAAAAATGTTCAATAGAGAAAACTGCAATAGACCTGCCCCCTGCCCCTAAGTAATAGAGGTTGCTCATTCTTACAGTTTACAAACCATGACTGCAAGTATACACACATAGATCAAAAGCTGAAACTCCATTCACTCAAATTGCTAATCCAGTTCACTCTTTTGCAAAACGCACAGCTCTAACTTAATGAAATTTCCTGCATTCATATGGGAAATATATGACTGCAAATACTCTAATTACCAGTTGCCCTCATTCACTTCACCTGTATATACTCAGATTATGTAATTGTTAATGATCAGAGCTTTAGCATGAATACTGGTTTTCTATATTGTTTACATACTTTTCTTGAGACAATAATGTTCTCAAAACTGTTAACATAATGCTCTGAACAGTTCAGCACCACCTCATAAATCCTGTGCAATGTGAAATATTGGCTTCAAAACCATGTTAACAACCCCAAGATCAAATATTTGCATCAAAGTAATACACATGTATCATTATATGAATAACACTCACTGAATACCAATTCACACTTGATGGTACAATGATAAATACTACCAGTATAATTCATGTTTTTGGCCTGATCAAACGTAAGGATGATATTGCACATTTTCAATTGCAAGACAAAAGCAAATACTCCTGGATGTTTAAAATAATTTTCTCAGGCACAGGAAGGTCTCAAAATCAAAAACAAAAAAACAACAGAATGTTTCATCGTCATTCCATTCCTTCTCAGGATGTATTTCGTTATCCTCTGTGATTTGTTTTGAATATCTCTGTCTAATGCGGCTACTTGCCAGCAGTATGTCTGCTGTTGCAGTCTTCTGCCACCAGCAGAGGGTCTTCTTTCAAATCTACACACAAATACAAATATGTTGACATATGGGGATACTATTTCTAGTTTTACTTGTAGCGCATGTGAAATATGTGTCAGCTTCATTTCAGTGGTTCCCTTTGTAGTACTCACTTACACAGTGTATCGTGTATTGTATGAGATACTGTTTTGAGAAATGTGAGTAAACAGTTGAGAAAAAGGTCTGTCTGACGTGAGTCAAAGCGTTCAGTATCACTGTATAACTTCACAGTGTTCTGGAAGCTTTTTGTGGAGTTTTTTCGTGGTATGTCTTGTTTATTTTAATTGAAATAGCCTGTATAAATGTAGATTTTAAAGCTCTGAATATTGTCTCCTTTGTAATATCCAGCTGTATTTAAATAATATGTCAACAGTCATATTTCTGCGACAACACAGGATACACTGTAGTACACTACAGTGCAGAGTAGGCATGCTGTGATGTTGTCTTTGCTGCCCTCTAGTGTTTTTTCAGGTGGTTTATCCTTACATGGAAATCTGCTATTATTGAAGTCCTTGTTTCAAATTTGTCTTTCATAATGAAATTACTGCAGATTACATGGCATTCAGTACTCAAGCTCAGTCCAGTGTCACATAGATGACTTTAGATTAAAACTGATGTGTTGGTTTTTTTTTTTAATAATCAGAAAAAATGGCTCATCATAGTCTAAGTGTGCCTCTGTTTTGTGGTTGTGGAAGGTCATACACTGTACTGTTGAGACGTGGGCTCAGTTCTCCAGGAGCTGGAAGCATCTGTTGTGTTGGGGGATGGTGGGAGCGGGTGTATATGTATAGGTTGTTGGGACATCACAGGTATCACCCCCACGCACATGTGTTCTGTGCGTGGGGGTGATAGGTGTGTGTGCATTACGGAGATGTGACAGATGAGTTTATATTGTGGAGGTAAGACAGGTGCATGGTGTAGAGACGTGACAGATGTGTGTACTGTGGAGACGTGACAGGCGTGTGTCTGTCCACAGTGTCAGAGACTGAGAGTACGAAGGGCAGCGGGGACTGCCTGCCTCAGCTGGACTTCCCAGAGGTCAGTGACCCCATCAGGCCCCGGGCGGGCATTGTCCGCGGCAGCTGTTCCTATGGCGACACTGCAGCCGAGTCTGACGAGGCCAGAGCAGGTCAGTGTGATACACCCATCTCTGTGTCCCTGTCACAGACCCCCTGTGCTCATTGTCATTGTATTAATGTATCTGTAAGTAGCACAGCTATTAATATGAACAAGGAGCAAATGAGCAGCACGTTATTACAGTGTATTGCTTTCGTCACTGTTTTGCAGTCTTGCTGTTTTTCTTTTCTGTGAGCGTGTGGGTTTCATTGTCCTTGAGTGACTCGCTCAGTGTAAGTAAATTCAGTTCCCTGTCTGTCTCTCTATGTCTGTCTGTCCCTTTCTCTCTCTCTCTGAGTAGAACGTGTTGCTGGGCTCCTCTTCACCTCCTCTTTGGAGGAAATTGGGGTGGTACAGGGCAGTCTCCGCCGGAGGCACAGGAGCGCCACGGACGAGGGCCAGGGGGCGGCGGACTGGAGAGGGGTCAGAGGTCACGGTCAGAGTGGGGACCCTGCGGGGAGCACCGTGCTGGGGCTCGGGATGAGCCAAGGCGAGACGGACCCGCTCCGCATCGCCAAGAACCTGGGCGACGACGCCAGGATCCTCCGCGGGACCCTGCTGAAGAGCAGGAGGCCCGACTCGCTGGCCGTTGGAGGAGGAGAAGAGGGGGCGGTCAGACCTGGCGCGCTGGACACGCCCACACGCAGGCACGGGGACACGCAGGAGAGGGACTCCAGCGACGAGGACAAGGCAGATGCCGATGTCACCGCCATCTTTGACCTGGAGGACCTGGATGGGGAGGGGGGAGGGAGCACCCAGGAGGGGCGTGATGCGGACAGGTGCAGGAGGGGCGTGGAAAAAACAGCGAGTGACCGCCGGTCAGTAAAGCGGACAGACATTGAGACGGGTTTTGACCCGCTGTCCCTGCTGGTGGCGGAGACTGAGCAGGAACGCGACGATGAAGAGGAGGACGAGAGAGAGGGTGTGCTGACCCCACGGCGCCACCTGGCAGAGGAGATCGAAATGTACATGAACTACATGGGCAGCCCCCTGTCCAGCCGTGCCCCCAGCATGGACCTGCAGGACCCCTGCAGCCCCACCCCCTCGTCCCGCCCCCCCAATCTGCCCCACAGCTCCCCCCGTCCTGCCGGCGTGCCCCGCTCACGCACTTACCACTCCCACCCCCACGACCGAGACCACCCTCGCAGCCGTGACCGGCTCTGTTCTTCCCCGGACAGCCCGTACAGGGAGCGTGAGACCCCGAACACCCTGGCCTCCCCCCCGTCCTTCGCCCTGGACGCTCTGCTCACCCCCACCCTGGACGTCTTCAAGACCAGCGTGTTCTCCGCGGGGAAGGGCGTGGCCGAGAAAGCCAGCCGCTGGTACTCGCGCTTCGCCACCTATACCTCGCCCACCAAGGTAGGCCTCACTCTTGCTGCGGTCCGCACCGTGCGGTCTGTGGGTCCTCACAGAGGGAGACTGCCGGGGTCCTGCTGTGATGCACAAGGATGCTGTTCACAAGCCCATAGATACAACTGGGTTCACATATAAAATGCTGTCAGAATTTTCAAAATGGAAGGACATGTTTTGTCTTGTTCATTCACTTCAACTGCATTTGACGTGATCATCTGCAGTGAGTAACTCGCCTATGTGTTTACAGCAAATTAAATATATAGTGAAAATCTAGTATATTTGAAATGAACAAGAGACAGATTTTTTTCCTTTTTCCTTTGCTGTTTTGGTTTTGCTTTTGCTTTTTCCTGTTCTAGCACTCACTGAAAAGCTTACAGGGAGACGATGATATAGGCTGTTGATGTACCAGTAGAGGGCAGTACAGCCTACAGAATCAAAGCACACAGAGACGCTAAGAATGATTAAGTCTTAATTATAACAATATATATAATTTCCATTAGTGTAATTAACTCTTATCCATAGTGGCTTAAAAGCCTATCATGTATTGCTATTATTATTATATATAGTGCTATTATTATTTATTTCTATTTGTCCGGTGATTGATCCTTACCTGAGTTCCATGCTCATTCATGCAGTAATATGTGTGTGATTAGAGTAATGTGTGTCTCATATCTGTGTCTGACCAGGATGTGAACTATGATCGGGCCAGCGTATCCTCTCTAGGTGTGGGTTACCCAAAATCCTCTCTGTTTGGGGAGGATTCTACCTCTCCCCAGCGAAACGGACCCCGTAGGAGCCCCCACCGGATGCGTGTGGAGAATTCCGCCCCTCTCCCCTCCCCCCGCCCCACATTACGCCCTGTACTCCAGTCAGGTACTGCTCTACGTCTCTCCCACAGGTTGACTCTGCCACCAACTACTGATGCTGGATCAGTTTCAGTTGTATTCTGTGTCATGGTCAGGGATATGATTAGGGCTGAGTGAGCTGATTCAGGATAAGCAGTCAAGGTAAGTATGCAGGACAGGGAAAGCAGGTGTATAGCTGTGAGGTCTCTATTCTGCACAAAGCATAAGGAGGTCCTAAGCCTTGGCCGGGTGCTGGGCTGCAGACATCACAGCCGCTCAGAGCTGGGGGGTCCAAGCCATTGTGTCTCGCATTGGGAGTGGACCTCTGATTGAGGCTCTTCAATCAGTAGAGCTGTTTGGCAGCACTTGAGTGTTTGTGTGTAGATGCATGTACCTGTGTGTGTGTGTGTGTGTTTGTGTGAGAGCTGTGTTTTCATGATGATGGTGTGCCTCACACCCAGTCTCCAGGGACGCGGTGATGCACTCTGCTGATTGGCTGCCCGTGGCGACAGTCTTTCAGTATAACGTCAGGAGCAGTCAAGTGCCTTCTTCACAAACAAGACAAATCACGTTTAAGTGCAACGCTGCAGTAATATTAGTATCCACTCAGCGCTTGTGCGTCAGCCTCAAAGTGATGCTAAATCACATCCGGAGAGGCTGCTTGACTCTTTCAGTAAATGTATGAGATAGTCCATAGTTTTTCAACCTCTCAAGAGCAGATCGTCGACGAAGACGAGAATACCTCATATATAACACCGAGGTGTGCACAAGTCAGTGCCGTTTAAATATATGCCTCTTTTTAATCACATCACCCTAGGTGATTTCTTCTTTGTTGTCATTTTCGAGTTGGTCTTCTTCCTTATAGATTTCATGTTTTGTATATGTTATGTAAGTGTTTGTGTTTATATGTGGTGCATGAGGAAAAGGAGAGACTATGTGTTTTGTGAGAGTGTGTGTTAGTGTGTACATTGATGTGCAGTATCACAGCATTAAGAGACTGTGTGTATATAGGTGTTCGCGTCTGTTGTGTGTGCATGTGTGTCTGATCTGTGTCTTTCTCCTCTCCCAGGTTTCACACCGTCACCCTCAAGCTTCACTCTGCCAGATAAATCAGAGCTGGGCTCCTCCCGCTACACCAGCAGCACCAGCATCTTCCACAACTACGCCATGGAGGTGAGTCAAAGCTCACACACAGACTCCCCCACAGCTACTCCATGTGAATGAGTCAAAATACACAAACTTCTCCGCAGCTACTCCATGGAGTAGTTCACACAGACTTCTGTATCACATCACACAGTCTCCTCCACCACTATGCTGTATAAGTGAGACAAAGCACACAGACACTGACTCTTCCAGACCTGTGCCATGGAGCTGAGTCTGAGCACATTGCCCTCTGACTCTGACTCAGTGAGTCTGAGCATGCAGACAGTCTCACTGTCTCTGCCCATGTGCAGGTGCTGATCTCTAGCTGCTCGAGGTGTAAGACCTGCGACTGCCTGGTGTACGACGAGGAGATCATGGCCGGCTGGACCGCTGACGACTCCAACCTCAACACCACCTGCCCCTTCTGCGGGAACCCTTTCCTGCCCTTCTTGAATGTGGAGATCCGAGACATGCGGGGGCCTGGCAGGTGTGTACGCACATGCACACGCACGACGCCAGCGCATGCACGCATGCTATGCCAGAGCATGTACACGAGATGAGTATTCAAAGAAGGCCTGGAGGGGTGAGGCTTTATAACCCCCAAAGTGGGCAGGGCTACCAGGTGATATCAATGACTCAGTGATGTTAACCAGTCACATTGTTTTGACATGGCGAAGGCTTTTGATTGGCTGATACACGTCAATGACAGCAGACTGTAGCTCTGGACTGCCACATGGATAGGAATTATCTTCTGTATCATGTGGTGTTTTCACCACTCAGGGTGTCACCCTTTCCAGGTAATGAGAAATGCTGGTGGTATAGTTCACTCAGCAGAATGACATGGAGGGTCCACGTGTGCTCGTCTCCGTCTGACGGCTTTGCACTTACATTCACAGCCAGGTGAAACTGGGAAGAATTTCAGCTTAGAAACTGTGTGAGCAGAATACGAGCATCTCCACTAGCACACAGTATTGGTCTCACTTCAGCTTAGTTCACCTTAGCCAGCTTTAGAGACATTTGCATTTGCCAGAGCACAGACAGCAGACATAGCAAGGCTGATTTAAAGGAAAGAAAACATAACAAATTCACAGTAAAACAAAAAATGATTTAGGTTATTACAGGACCAGGTGATAAATAATAAGTGAATTAATTTCTTGAAACACTCACTCTCTGTCATGGCATCCTATCCAGGTTCTTCCTGAAGAGCAGTACCTCGGCAGAAGAGGCCATGTCCTCGTCTTACTCCGTGTCCACGGGACTTGGGACTGGAACATCCACTCTGTCCACACCCTGTCCCACCACGGCTGTCTCCCCTCCCTCCCCCAGAATCATGCTGCAGGAGTGTCCTGGAGGCAACAGGTATACTACACTGGAACCTTCCAAAATGTCCCACTGGGCCCCCGTTTCACTGGAGGTACCCTCACAAATTGCTGTAATGTAGACCTCCTGCAAGGTGGTGGCACTGTCTGGTACAGCCTCCTCAGTCTCCTCTATCCACTGGAGAGGAAGGTGTGTGAGTGATCAGCAGTGTCTGTGTGGGCCAGTTCAGTGTCGCCAGCAATCCTGAATGATCACTGTGTCAGATGAAAGCTCATCTTTGAAGTAGCCGCCCTGCAAAGCCAGCCTCTAAGGCTGCGTTCCTCAGTCTGCATTGTAAACAGGAGAGCCTTACTCCACTGCCCCCACCTCCCTGCCTCTCCAGTGCCCTCCCCCCCATTACTATACCACTTGTGCTGCAGCTGCTGCTATCTCACAATGTGCCCATGTGCTTTTGTGTGTGTCTGTGTGTGTGTGTGTGTGTGTGTGTGTGTGTGTGTGTGTGTGTGTGTGTATGTCTGTGTGTGTGTGTGTCTGTGTGTGTGTGTGTGTGTGTGTGTGTGCGCACGTGTCTCCTTCAGGAGTGGTTATGCCCCTGCACGCTGCATCGAGATCCCCACGGAGCGTCGTCAGGGTGCCCTGTCGCCAGGAACCCACATGGTCCGCAGCGTGAGCGCCTTTGACCCCCTGGAGGAGCCGTTCCGCACCGGACTGAACGTCCCCACTGGCAGCCTACCCAGCCGGCTCAACGAGGCCACTGTGAGTCACCACGGTTACCTACACACAGCTACCGAGGTCACAGCATTGAGAATCACAACACAGTACAGCCATAATCCTGCCGTCACAGTAGGAAACACCCAGAATCCTGCCCTCACAGTAGGAAACACCCAGAATCCTGCCCTCACAGTACAAAACACTTAGAATTCTGCTGTATACTGGGTTTTCTGCAGCCTGTGCAGTGGGGCAGTAGCTGTGCTTGGGATCATTGTGAAATCCATTGAGTCTGTTCTGCAGGACCCACTAAATATGGACTGGCGCCTGCACAACCCCGACCCGGTGACGGTGCCTTACCTGAGTCCGCTGGTCCTGTGGAAGGAGCTGGAGAGCCTGCTGGAGAACGAGGGCGACCTGGCCATCAGCGCCTACGACATCGTCGACCACCATCCCATCGTCTTCTGGAACCTGGTGTGGTACTTCCGCAGGCTGGACCTGCCCAGCAACCTGCCGGGCCTCGTACTCACCTCTGACCACTGCAATCGTGGCTCCCAGGTGAGACCACAACACAAGACGTGGTCACACCGCCAAACATACACAAGCCCACACTGTGCACCGGCCTGATTACATGGGACACAAGCCCTCAACATAGGAAATAGCCCCGCCACAGACAAACACAGGACACAGCCTACCTTGCAGCGGCCTTCATTATTATTATTATTGGCATTTAGCAGACTCTCTTATACAGAGTGACGTACATCAATTACAGGTTTTTACAATGTTATCCATTTATACAGCTGGATATTTACTGAGACAATTGTGGGTTAAGTACCTTGCCCAAGGGTACAGCAGCAGTGCCTCTGTGAATCAAACTTAGCAACCTTTCAGTTACAAGTCTTGCTCCTTAACCATT
Organism: Megalops cyprinoides; assembly: GCF_013368585.1. Classification (NCBI taxonomy): domain Eukaryota; kingdom Metazoa; phylum Chordata; class Actinopteri; order Elopiformes; family Megalopidae; genus Megalops; species Megalops cyprinoides. The sequence continues at coordinate 18,019,250 of NC_050595.1, read as the reverse complement.
ATGCTACACTGCCTTCACCACGCATAGCACACAGAACTCAGGCCCTTCTGAAATTACTGCTTTGGCCAGATGCTGCCTGGCCTCCTCATGCTTTGTCTCATGGAAAAGCAGGGAAAACTGTAGGAAACTGTAACTGAAACTGTAGGGAAAAATGTAGGGAAAACTCTCCTTTCTCCTTTGAGAACTGGGTTCGGGGGCTGCCAGCTCATTGTGGGAAGTACCAGGCAAGAGCTGTAAGCTCATTGATATTAATGTGCTGCTGGCCTCTGTGTGAGCCACAATGGCTTCCACCGCCAGCTGCCATTGTCTTATGTTAATCAGGGAACAACGCATGTACTTGAAATTCAATATGCAAAAACCTGACAATATGCAAAATATGCAAAAATTGTATGACACTGCTTCATCGAGGCAAGGGGAATAATCATGATCCCTGTCCCTTTTTCTGTAGTTTTTTGTGTGCCCACGGGCAACAAGGTCAGAGGGTCACACCAGTGTGGTGATGGTCATTCATCTCTCTGTCTCTCTCTGTCTGTCTCTCTCTCTGTCTGTCTCTCTCTCTCTGCAGATTCCTCGTCACTGGATGTCAGAGGACAGTAAGCACGTACTGATCCAGGTCCTGTGGGACAACCTGAAGCTGCAGCAGGACCCCATCCAGCCCTTCTACATCCTGTGGAATACACACAGTGAGTAACAGCGTTCTGCCCATTACATTACATTACATTCATTTAGCAGATGCTCTTATCCAGAGCGACTTCCAGCACAATAGAACATAAGTGTATCCGTTTAAGTTGATTAAATGTTAGCACAGACTGATAAAATGCTGCTTTTTGGAGTGTTGTATTGTGTTGCTAAATGAATAGTAATATGTGATATCTGCTGGAGATTTTTTGCAGTCCAGATGGTGCTGTGTTATAGAAAACGCACTCACACCCCCATTTTTGGGACCCTTGTGTAATCTCATGGGGCTCTCCAGAGCACAGTCTGTCAGATCTGCTGCTCTGACGTCAGCCTTTTGTCTGTATCACACAGATACGATCAGATTCAGACACTGATCTGGAGAAGAATGATGAAACTAGAGTGGAGTTCAGCAAATTGTAGCACTTGAAAGCTAACAGAACTCTGACGTCAGGTTCCCTTCTGATGAAGAGTGGCTCTTTAACTCTTGTCAGCAGTGTCTGGGTGTTTGTGTGTGTGTGAGTATGTGTGTGTGTATATGTGTGTACCACATACAACATATCTGTGTACTGAATTTGTCGTGGCTCCTCCCCCAGGTCTGAACTACCCTGTGACGCGGCCAGTGCGGGAGGAGGAGCTGCCATTTGGGGAGGAGCTTCTGCAGGGCGTGGTCCAGAGCATCCAGAAAAATGACGTGTACCACCCCATGACGAAGGTCCTGCGCCTGCTTGCACAGACGCTGGGAGTCAGGAGGCAAAGGTCAGAGGTCACTCCGCAAGGGGCATGGGAGCATCCATCTGTCACCACGGTAACGCAGTGCTTCATGCAGTGAAAGCAGCTGATACTAGTTATTGAAGCCCCTCCCTTTTCCCTTTGCAGGAGTTTGTACAGAGACATCCTGTTCCTGTCCTTAGTGGCTCTGGGCAAGGATAACATTGACATTGGTGAGTACACATTGCTCTGAGATCCTTTGATTCAAAGAATATGTGGCTAATCGTGATTACTTAAACAAAGGAAAATATTTTCAATTACCTTCAAAGGCTGAATTCTTTTGTCCTCCTTTAGTTCTGTCCTATAATGCCATTCATTTGCCAGCAGACATCATGTCGATGCCATTGACGGTTCATTAAACAAACTGTACTGGTGCATAGAATGTAGAAGGGACCCTCATTACAGTGTGTATAATTAAGGTAGAAGTGTTTGCAAACATAAGCACTTGGATTACCCAGGGAATCTGTAGCACTGATTAGTGGATCAGGGTTTTAGATGGGAGCTGGTAGATTGCGACTTACTTACCGTCACTCTCTCTCTCTGCCCCAACTCAGATGCTTTTGACCGTGAGTACAAGATGGCGTATGACCGTCTCACACCCAGCCAGGTCAAACTGACGCACAACTGTGACCGCCCGCCTAGCGCTGGGGTCATGGAATGTCGCAAGACTTTTGGAGAGCCGTATCTGTGACATCCCCCTCCCGCCCCCCTCCCCAGACCAGCCCCCATACTACTGTGTTCTCCTGGTACTCCAAATATGACTTGGAGTGGAGCTGCTCCTTGTGCCAGACAAGAGAGGAGTCTATGGAATGGGACAGGAAGGAAAATCACAGACTAACAGAGGACCCTGTAGACTGGGACTCGAAGTGATGTCTCATGCTGAGAGAGAAACCAATAGAATGGGACAGGACGTGAAGTCACAGGCTGAGAGAGGAACCAATAGAATGAGACAGAAAGTAAAGTCACAAACTAACAGAAGACCCATGTAGACTGGGACAAGAAGTGACATTGCAGTCCAAGAGAGGAAGCAATAAAAAAGGACATTAAGTGAAGTCAGACCAAAACAAGAACCTGTAGAATGGGACAGGAAGTGAAGTCACAGTCCAAGTCACTGCCACTGCAACACCTCAAGAGTAGGAGGGGACTCTATAATGAAAAGCCACCTCCCTTCATCTTGCCTGTGAACCCATCTTCACCACCCTGTGCAAGCAAATGTCACAGAAGGCTTACACTCAGCAGATAGGCTTGTACCACAGCAAATCAGAACTCACCAATATGACACACAGGCAATGAGGACAACCTCGCATCCACTGCCAATGCTGGGAACCACCCACTTGTTTCTCATCAGCGCAGACTGACTACAGCTAAACCAAGGGTTGTGTCCAAAGGGGGTGCTCAGGAAACTCATGAGGAAGGCCAGAAGAAGATGACAAAGAGGATGGTGTGGATTGGGAACACTGCGTTCAGACTACATGCAGTCCACCTGTAAGAGAAATTTATATGGAGTTTCATATCGTGGTTTAACAAAATAATGTGCTTCTCTTAAAAGCAGCTGAGCCCATATTGCAAGCACTCTTCTGTACAAAAGAGAAGAATAAAAGGAAGAAAAATATATGTTAATACAGCAACATGTTTTAAAAGACCTCTGCAGGTGACATTATATCCGATGAAAATATACTGTACATTAGAAACTTTTATAAAACAACATTTGTATTGTAAAGACACATAATAAGACTAATATTGGCAATATTCTTGATTAACATGGATGCTGTTTATTGAGACTTAACATTATTTATTTAACTTAGTCTGTTTCGTTGTGGAGGTGACTGTTGTGTTGGCTCTCCTGTTCTGGATGGCCGTCTCTCAAGGTTGCCGTGATTGTGGTTATCTTTCAGACTGGCCATGTCTTGACTGTTAGGACCGTTTTGATGGCCGGTGTTCACCAAGTTTAAGTTAGGATCTGTTTCACAGTGGTGTATGGTGAGCAATCCACTCTTGGTTGTACTGTAAGCAGTCAAACTATCAACTATTAGCTCTTATAACAGGCCAGAACACCCCTCCCAGATTCTTGTCTGTTCTGGTCTGGAAATCCATCTGTCCCACCCTTTTCTTGGCCCTTTCGAACTGGCTCTGTTAAATATTAAGATGACACAGCCTGGAAATCAGGATGGAGAGATGGGATCATGGGCGACAGGATGACTGTAGAATGCAGGGCAGAAATTTCTGTATGCCAGAGCTGTTCTGGAAACACAGCAAGATCACTACCCTTCCAAATGCTCGTTAGTTAAACTGAGGAATCATACACTGTAACAACACCTTTGAATTGCTACCAGTGTAGCTAATGGACAAAAGTAATATGTGTCTTTTCAAGCAAGCATATTTATCGCTCCATTTTGAAATTAGACCTGGCCAAAAAAATCAGCTTTTAAACCATACAGCTTACAATTTGGCACCAAACGTCAGCATGAACAGCATTACATGTACGGGTATACATGTATGTATATACATAAGGATGATATTTCAGTATGTCCCATTCAGCAGATATGCATACTTGCATAGAGCGGCTGAGGTCAAAACTGATTGATTTTGCTGTACGGTAGCAGCTGATATAGAGGATATACCTGAACAGCCAATCAGATGTCACCTCTTGCATCTGTCCAGCAGGGGGATGTCAACATTTCTATGGTACCTTTTCTAAGGCACCTCTTTTGGAGATTAACATGATGTGCAATTTGGCCATTCATGCAGGAGAAAAATACATTTGCTTATGAATATGTATGAAGCTTAAAGTAGGCTTTTTTTCATTTGCTTTTATTAGCATCTACCTTATATATACTTAAAATGTATAAAATACATATATGCTATGTATTTTAAGTTTTTTTTTTTGCTTTGTCAGGGAGAATACTTTTGCACTTCCTTCTGTTAACATACAATCGATAAGATTATAAAAACCAAAAAATGAACAATCCAAAAGTGGTATGATGAATGGTACTAAAATATTTTTGTACTCAGCACTTTCCTTCTAAACTGGCTATCATTTTATGCTGATCACAGTTACGAGCCTTGCTCAGATACACCTGGGAATCAACCCCATAACATTCTGGTTAGGAGCCACCTTCTCTAACTGCTACTCCACACTCCCCTGTGATTATTGCCCTCTGTGAGAAGTGGTATCTCCCTCTGCAGGTGTTCTGCAGTGAAATCATCTCCTCTCTGATCTCTGTCTTTGCCCATCAAAATTGTTACCCAGCAGCCCAGCGTTACCCAGAATTACCCCCTCTGCCTGCAGAGGCATTGTCCATGTGTGCTTCATCTGCCTCTACATGGCTGCCTAGCCAATGACTGTCTGAGCAGATGTGGAATGAAGATGTGGGGCCAATGTGTGGAGGATGATAGAGATTGAGTTGAGTATCTGTCCAAGTATCTGTCAGACGACCAGGACACATTAGTCACATCAGCCACATCAACATCAGAGACATGTGGTTGAAATGAGGCCAGGTTAAATATTTATTAAGAACTAAATTAATTTGTTGCTGCCCTGGGAAAAAGCATATGGAAAGCCAGTTTAGAAGTTTATGTATTATGTTAGTACAGTACCTTTTAAATGCTAGATTTATTTTGTCTCTTCATGAATTTATTTCTACCTAAGTATATACAAGTGTTAATCAATTTTCATCATCTTTTCTTGAGTGTGAGTTCAAAACAAAGGTTATTGGGGATTATAAAATGCCACAGATAAAATTGTGCAGGTGCATTGTGGGAATGCAGGGTTTCTAAATAGATGAAGTTGTAAAACGCACGGTACTGTATTTAGGCCAGGTATCGTATTTTGGAACGCACAGTTTCCTCATGCTGAAAGCAGGTGACGTAGACCTGACGTACAAGTGTTTCTTTTTTGTGCTACACTGACTCAGGTAACACCTAGTGCATGTGCAGGTGTTCACTTGAAGCAGCAGCCAAATTTTGCCTGATTGTAGTATTTTTTTGATAAAAAATAAAGTTAATTGCAAAAGGAAGTTACATCCAAGCATACATGTAAATAACGACATATAAGGTAAACATTTTGAGTTTATTTGCAGCGTGTTAAAACATTTTTTGGTGTTTACCCTTTGTTTTGTTATTTTGATGTGTATTAGCGCACATGCAGTTAAAACTGGGTTATGAATGGGATTTGACGCTGCCTTGTATTGGGTGTATGCACAGTGAAGAATCCACCTTCAGCCCAGCTGAACTGAAGTACTTATCTCCCAGTGACTGATTTCACAGTTTACTCTTATAATGGCTGCTGGAGGAGGGCCTCTCTGAAGAGGTGTCCAATGAGAGTGAGCCATATCATTGATTGACAGCAGAGGTCAAGAATCTATGACCTCACAGAAGTGCTATGCAATTGTCCAGGAGATGATACTTCCTGAGTGTAAAATGATTGTTAATATCTTCAAACTTGAAGTCTTTTTTTCCAACCCTGCTGGTAAGTCAAGACTGGCATTGTACGTAGGCCTAGCTAACAAAGAGCAAACACATGCCCTCTTGTCCTTCAAACCATGTCTGTCTCCTGTAGAATGAAAAATGGAGAAAACTGGTCAATATTTTTAGGTCGATGTAAAATGCATCAGCCTGTTGTTTAAAATGTCATTGTGTTTACAGAGCAGAACTGCACACAGACAGTGCTGGGTGAGGGGGGGCAGGGTGTCTTTGACTGCATCTGCAAGGCTGTATTTTTAACTGTAAATAAATACAATCAAAATACATGTGGTGGACACTGGCCTTTTGTGTCTGAGCAGGCAAGTGAGTGTGTGAGTGAGTGAAGTGAGATCTCCCCCTTCTCAATTCCAAAAAAGTCAGAAATATTTTTCAGTTTCACAAAGCATCTTGCAAAAGCCTGAGGGACCAGAAATTAAGACAATATTTGGTCCTTGCTAGCTAAGAAAACTAGTTGCATTGTTTTCAGCAGTGTTTGAGATGGTAGCTCTATACATAATTCATATAATGTTAATTGCCAGGGCATTTAAAATAAATACAATCTGCAAATGTACATTACTTTGGTGCAACACTATATGCATAGTGTTTTAATGTATGAAATTTGTTTTTCTGTATGCGTTTCCTGGGCCAGTCCATAATTGATGTGCGAACAGTAAGCAAAATGGCAGTGAAATAAGGTGTCTCTTTCCAGAAGGTTTAATGTGGTTCGAAATAACCTTGAGCAGCTGGGCTAAACAGCGTTTTTCACCAAACACCTCTGATTCTTTTAAACCTCGGTCTTCTGTTACACACAATTAAATGTGTATAAAAATGATTCAACAGCAGAACTTAAATGACACCATGTACAAATGATTTGGATCGTGTGTGATCTGAAGGGAAAAAAACATTTTCTGGATTTTGTTACATGCCATTTCTCATATGTGACTGCAAACATACTGAAGACTTTTCTATTTTCTCTGCGGCAATGCTTTGTGTTGAGCCCTGTGCACATAATGCAAATTTTGTGCTTTATGACACTGCATAGTGGGTGGGTGAAAATGGGTTCACAAAGCCATTAGAAGAATGTGTTCCATGAGCCTTCCGGGAAGAGTGCTGTACCGCTTCCAGATCAGCTGCACATTATGTGCATTTTTGATTGCAGTAGTGCAATTAAACGGAACCACTTGATTAAATCTCGCCCATGTTCGAAAACTGTTTTTATAAAAACATATTTAATAAAATGCACATTTAGAACACCCCCCTCTCCACACACACACACTCGCTTCTTCTCCGCACATCAGTACAAATGAACACAGCTTGTCTCTTCAAGTTTCTCTGCATATTCACAACTCTCTTGATAACAAAACCAATGGAAATACTGCTATTTTCAGCAGCCCCTGCAATCTTAACATGGGACACTGTTCCTTCATTAGTTCATAATTCTACCCCTGACTACACTGGAGGCCATCTGTCTGACACGTCCGTTCAGTCCACTTTTTCATGAATTTGCTGCTTGTCCCTTTGGAAAATAAAAGCCCAGCTGATCACTGATCCTGGGTCAGTGTTGACCAGTGCAAGGGCCTGAGAGTGTGGTGGGCTCCACAGTGCGCAGGTGGGGTCCATGGCATCCCTCACTGCCCCGCACAGGTGAGACCAACACAGGAGTGGACAGGTGTGGCTTCTAGTTCCCAGACGCCGCAGAAGGGGTTTCTCAGTCTGCTTTGCAGGGTCAGGGGTTTCACGTGAACTAAGAGTACATCACAAACCTGTACTGCAGCCTATATGCCAGTAGGGTTTTGGTGGTGCCAGACTCCACTTTACAGACATACAGTATGCACATGTGAGTGTGTGTGTGAGCGTGTGTGTGTGTGTGTGTGTGTGTGTGTGTGTGTGTGTGTGTGTGTGTGTGTGTGTGTGTGTGTGTGTGTGCGCACGTCCTTTGTGTGTTTGTTTATGTGTCCATTTGTGTCTTTGTTTCTGTTCTGACTTGCATGTGTGTGTTTGTCCCTGTATATTTGTGGGTACGTGTGCTTATATGTATGTGTGCATAATATTTGAGAATGTGTGTGTGTGCATTTGTGTGCCTGTGTATGCATGAGTGTGTGTGTGTTGTTACACAGTGTCGATGAGCGGTGTTGATGAGTGTTCACGTCCCACGGGCAATGCGGGTGACAGACCAGCACAGTGACTGGGGAGACAGACGAGGCAGGGGGGCGCTGCTGAGATGACGTGAGCGGGAGGGCGCGGCCCAGTGAGGCGGGGGGCCATCAGATGGACACGGGGCAGATGATGATGCGGTCCTCCAGCATGACGCTCAGCAGCAGGAACAGGAAGTAGAGCATAAACATGGTGAGGCCCAGCAGCTTGCTCATCCGCCACTTGCAGACGGCGATGGAGATGATGACGAAGAGCAGCATGAGGAAGAGGAGCACGATGGCACAGAAGAGCCCGTTGCTGCTGACCGTCACTGGATCCAGGTCGTTAAAGATGGAGTAGATCAGCCATGGGATCGGCAGTCTGGGGGGACCGAGAGGGGGGGGGGGGGGGCATCATTACCTCAACAGTCTGCTTTCAAACACACACAAAGAAAAATCTGTCAGTTTATGGTCACTTTGTAAATCCACACTTTCCTCAATCTGTGCAAAATGTCAAGCTTACTCAGGGAATGAAGGCCTGTGACTAATTCTCAGTCATCCTGAAATGTCACATGTTGTCAAGCCAAAGCACACTGCAAGAAATGGTACATGGTGTTTGACTTTCGGTAATGTCATTGTCCGTCTGGCTTTTTGTCTGTCTGTCTGTCTGTCAACACCAATGATGTCATATAACAGGCCTTTAGGTGCTAAACCTGACTGTAAACCAGTTCTGCGCTATGAGGAGAGTCAGCATGCTGTAGAGAGACTGGGGCCCTCGACCACGCCGTGATCACTTGGGTCAGCGTGACCATAGATAGCTCTTGAAAACACTGTTAGTGATGGTCAGTTTGGATGCGGCTCTTTTGCATGGGCCAGAGTCACCGTGGCCGTTGCGCTTGCTGTGACAGCGCATCTTACCCGACGGTGATGTCGAAGATGTTGCTGCCCACAGAGCTGGACACGGCCATGTCGCCCAGGCCCTTCCGTGCCACGATGACGCTGGTGATGAGGTCGGGGATGGACGTCCCCGCCGCCAAGATGGTCAGGCCCATGATCTCCTCTGAGATGCCAATGGTCTCACCCACCTGGGAGGAAATGCACATGACGTTGTTTGCTGTTGGTGTTGGTGACTGGTGTTCAGCATGTGGTGTCAGTGTTGGTGTTACGCCTTCACTGGCATTACTTTGTGTTTGGATTTTACATTATTAATTTTGATTGTTTTTCTTTGTTGAGGTCAGTGGAGTAAGTTACAGTAGGACACTGTGCGTGCAGAGACAGTGTTCAGTACTCTACAATGGACATACCTGATGAGCCCACCACACCATCAGGTACGAGAAGACAGCAATCCACATGATGGAGCCAAGAAAGGTGGCCGCAAAGTACTGTTTGGCAGCCTGAGGGACAGAGAGAGGATACCAAACTCACCCAAACCTGAACACTTTCAATGAAGTCATACTCATTCAAACCTTCACACTGGAGTCACATACCAAAACCTAAACACTTACATGTAAGTTTCAGTTGGTCTCTGTGCATTCAACCTATGCATTCCTATTTTTGCACATTAATAAGTTCTCCAGTTAAAACATACCTACATAGATGGTTTTGGATGTGGATTAGCTTTAAAAGAATGAATCAGCAGGAAATGCAGATATTAATGGGCAGGTGACTGCCGGACTGGATATGAAAGGTATGTTGTGGGATGTGCGGACACGCTGGGTGTTGGGTGAGCATGGCATTGGTTGTTCTAGTTGTTGAGTGAGATCAGCGTGTGGTCATGACGGTGCTGGTCCACGGCGGTTACCGGATTACGGACGTCAGGGATTGTGAGCCACAGGGGGAAGACCACGGGCAGGAGGAAGAGGAACGTGGCCTGCTTACGGGGGGTGTCCGGCCACTCCAGTGTAAGCGGCTCTTCCTGCTCCTCCTCCTCCTCCTCCTCATCACTGTCGTCAGAGCTGGAGTCGCTGCTACTACTACTAGAACTGTCAGAGCTGCTTGACTCCTCCGCACACTGGTCCTGCAGGAGAAAGGACAGGCACCCCCGCCCCGCCCCAATGGGCAGCGATAAGAGGGAGAGAAAGTAATCAGTAACAGACCACACAGAGGGAGAAAGAGAAAGAAAAGGGGGTATACACTTAAATCCTTCCCTCTCCACCTAAGCTGATCTCAGTCATTAATCATTCAATCTATTAATCAAACTACTTTTGCTTCATATAGCACAAAAGAATAACAAAAGGTTATATTTTATATGAACACTTCATGTTTGATGACCCACAGGAACATCTTGCACTTACACATACTGCAGTAAGATATCATATAAGAGAAAAAGAAGTGGAAAATCAAAGATAAAGATAGAATAAATCTGCTATCCCTGGCTGATCTTCCACCTGTTGAGTCTCTGTCTCCCCCTCTGTCTGCCCTTCTGTCTGTCCATCTGTCTGTCCATCTGCCTTTTCCCCCTCGGCCGGTGGCTGGGAAGTAGACGGCTCAGGTGGGGGCGATTCCTCCTCGTTGACGGCGTTCGGGTGTTCTGTCTTACCTCCACTCTCATCTGTCAATGCAGAAAAACACCACAGCAGATGAGAGTTCATCGCAAAATGACCGCATTACACTGCCTGTCCGTCCCTCATCTCATTAGAATGCATGCACTGAGCACACACTTCTGTCGAGTTACTTTCATTGCTTGCTTTTTTATTACCAAATCTTTACACTCTTTACACTGGACACTCACTGAAGCTATTCGGGTAAAAGGACCCTGCTAAAGAGTGCAACAGCGATGTCCCACCTGGAATTTGAACCTGCCTCGTTTTGGCCAAAGGTTCGTTACACCACACCACTTTATATATGTGTGAAATCAACCATAATTCTCCACATGTAGCCAGATGACAGACTTATAGAGGCACTTAACATGAAAAAAGTTTTTGTGATCATGGTGTTCTTCAGCTTACGTTTTTATACAATGTGCAAATGATGCACAAAAAGTTGCAGAGGAGCAGAGAGCTATCCCCTGGATTCCTCGGTTTCTATATCACTAAGCACCAGTGTGCAACATTTCCCTACTTCCAGACATAAGAGCTGATTGGGTACTTCAGTTATTACTTCCTGAAATAAGTCTGTATTTGTACCACCTTACAAACAATTACGATTTTACAAACAGCTAATCTATTTATACTGTCAAAAAGGTTTTTCTCAACATTCGTCCTTGACTTTCACAAACACAAACTTACTTTTTTAAATGCAAAAAAAAAAAAATTCCTAATTCTGGTGATCACTGAACTGGCCAAACCGTGTTGGTGAAGAATAAAAGTAACGCCTCTTTTTAATTGTGTGTAAAAGGTACCGATTGTATTACGTGATTGTGCCCAGGCCTGAGGCAGTGTCAGTCTCGCTCGGGAAGGGCCGAATTTTCCAGAAGGTTCCCTTTTATCGTGAAGAGAGAGATCCTCGGTAATGCTGCATGTCAGCACCTGTCACTCATTTTTAATTCATAAGACGGAGCGGGATCATTATTTCTGTGAGTGTGTGAGGGAGCTCAGCTGGTCAGGACAAAGAGAAACAAAGGCCAGGCACGCCGGCGGCTGGCACCTTTAGAGGCTGAATGCACCACTAGCCCAGCTGCCCTGTTATTGCCTCAGCATACACCACACTAATCAGGGCCTTGCATATGGAAGAGCACTCATCACAGCTTAGCCACACTGAACTGACTCACTCTAAGGTGTTCACAAAACTGCACAGTCACACATTGAACAATACATGCAATACAACAGTATTATGTTCCACCAGGCATCCTCAGCAACATCAATTTTCTCTAATATTTACAGTCTCACAAATATTACCCTTATATATATATATATATATATATATATATATATATATATATAAGGGTAATATATATATAAGGGTTTTTCTTTACTTTTAATATTTTCCACATTTTGGAATAATATATATTATTCCAAATGTATAGACAGAGAGAGAGAGAGAGAGAGGTGATCTTTTGACTTGTAAAGTGCTATGTGGTGTGTGTTCTTTACATCTTCAGATGCCCCGAATTGTCCTGAGAAAATGAGGTTTTGGCTGAGAGTGCTCTTGAAGGGGACAGATGCAGCAAACACTCACGTAATCTCATCACATGACCGCATCACAGGCTCAGCTTGGACCCGTAAGTGCCCTTCACGTCTTTCCCTTGCACTGACACAGCGCACGTCTCCCTCCGCGTCTCCGTGATTGCTTTCTCTCTCTCATTTCCATCTTTTTAGAGTTTTCTTCCCCACGATTTGACTTAAGTGATTCTCAGGACCCCATCTGCATGTCAATCCCTGCCTTGATTGGCTGTGACCCCGCTGGACCAAATATGCCCCCCCCCTGCTCTTTAGAGGAGGGAGTCAATCAGCTGCAGGAGTCAAGAGTCTCATTATCACGTGCGCCCGCACTCAGACACGGAGCAGCAGCCATCAGGAGCAGAGGATGAAAGATGTCCTAAATGCACTAATCAAATACTCACCGCCTGCACTGCCTCTATTAAAACTAGCATTAACTCAGCTAACACCAGCACTGCCTCCATTAAAACTAGCATTAACTCAGCTAACACCAGCACTGCCTCCATTAAAACTAGCATTAACTCAGCTAACACCAACACAGCCTCCATTAAAACTAGCATTAACTCAGCTAACACCAACGCTGGTGTTAGCTCAAGTACTGGCTCCATTATCACGAAAAAACTACTTGCCTCAGTGTCAGTCTAAACAAGCCAGCTTACAGTACAGGTGAGTTCAATTGTAACTCTTTGCATTGCCAACACACACACACACACACACAGGCAGAAGCCTGATGTAATAATAATAATTATAATAATAATAATAGATTTATGGGCCTGAAGGTCACCTTCGGTCTTTGTGTGGGGCTTCTTGCACTCCATCTTCCCAGTGGCCATTTTGTTGAGGATCTCAGCCTTGTCTTTAAACTTCACTACAAAGCAGAGAGAGGGAAATGTATCATTAACTTATTATAAACATACTCCTTTCTAAAATTCTCTTTTTATGTTACTTATTCAATTTCTCAATTTGTCTCAATTTTCAGATTTTTTAAATTCAATTAATTTCTGATTGTGAATTATTAGTTACATAATAGTGATTTTATGTAATTGTGCTGTTGTTGTTCATTCTGGTTGATACACACTTGCTTTAATAACAAGAATGTGTGTTTGCCATACCAACAGAACAAACTGAATTGAATATGTGCAACTCTGGTGGCACAATATACATTGCTGCCTCTCACAGTCTGAGGAACAGTATGTTACAAGGAGGACACTTTCAGATGGATTTTATTTCATTTTAGAAAATATGTAAATATATGTGCTTTTACATATTCACTTTTGTCTTTGCAGTTTATGTTTGGGCAATATAAACATAAGCTTTGCCATGCTAATAAAGACAGCAGGAAGGAGGGAGACGCAGGTAGGCGTGAAGCACGCTGGATACAGCTGATTGAGACTGACAGATGTCATTACGGCACATTGCAGCGGGACTGCGCAGGGAAGGTCAAAGAGATCACTGAGCTTTAGTACAGCGCGTTCTGTGGGCTTTCGCCTTCACGCGGCACTGAGGAAGGAAAGCCCATTAAAAACAGACGGCGGGATGACCTGATGGCCAAAACAAACCACTCACAAAGTTCAAGAGCCAGTCACTGACCCTTTACAAAATTAATAAAAAAATGCAAATTACACATGCACACAAACATGCACGACACACAGGACACATACATGCAAAAACACACATTCACAAACATGCATGAGACACAACACACACACACAAACACATAAGCATGCATTAGACAAAAATTCACACACACAACTTTATTACTCTCTCCTTACCTTTCCCTTGCACTGAGCTCCCTGTTTTTATCTCCCCATTAAAAATGGTTTCTAGTAACAGAGATCATTTACAAGAAGGAAGTTACAGCCTGAATACTGTTCTGTGGGACATGGTTTTAAAAGGAGGTTCACATGAGAGGAAATCCCAATGACAGTGATGACGGCAGGCGACTTTCCCTCAGCGGGGAGTGAGATGAGCAAGATGGGTCATGGAACACTGGGGGGTGGGGGTAATGGACCCGGAGGAGCAAGGAGGTGAAAAACCTTAAGGTTCTGCTCCAACCCAGTCCAGCATTACCTCTGTCTAAGGCTGCAGAGACTGTGCTTCAGACACATACTCTGCACCTGCAAGGAATCTGTGCCAATGAGGTCATCAAGACCTGAAAGCCAGAGTGTGTGACTGTCCGTTTGTCCTAGCAGTGGCTTTTCCCTGGCCCTGCCACGCCTTGCTCAGTGCTCACGCTGCTGGTGACCGATACAGGAGAGCTCTATCGAGATAAAGGGATTGGCCTTGCAGGGTCTGGCTGTGAGCCAGATTTTATTAGCAGTATTAAAAGCTGATTAGAGAGAAGGAGATGGAGCTCTGGAGCATGCAAGAGAGGCAGAGAGACAGGAGAGGAGAGAGAGAGGACAGAGAGAGAGGGAGAGAGAGATAGGAAAGGAGAGAGAAAGACAGAGTGAGAGAGAGGACAGAGAGAGAGGGAGAGAGAGATAGGAAAGGAGAGAGAAAGACAGTGAGAGAGAGGACAGAGAGAGAGATAGAGATAGGAAAGAAGGAGCAAGAAAGACAGAGAGAGTGAAAGAAAGGACAGAGAGAGAGGGATATAGATAGGAAGGAAGAGAGACAGAGGGAGAGTGAGAGGTAGAAAGGACAGAGGGCAGGGTGAAGGTCACTGTGGAAGGAATGCCACTGAGTGAGAGAGGTGTGTGTGTGTGTGTGTGTGTGTGTTTGGGGGGGGGGGGGGGGGGGGGGCAAGTTGCAGAGGATGTGGAGCACGGTGGAAAATGGCAGGAGCACAGAGTCACTCCCTCATAGCTGATACATTCATTCAAAACGCATCTTGGGCTTTTCTATCAATTATAACCCAGGGTGAATTCTTGAATGTAGGTACCAAGCAGTTGCCAGCAGGCTACTAGGGGGTGTGTTTGCTTAGTTTGTGCTTGGTATGTTCAGTGGGGGGTGGGAGTAAGCGAGGGCAGCCAGTCCTTGGTTCAGCTGTGGGCCAACATTGGGAGAAGGGAGGCAGACCTAAATCTGCTAAGCAGGTGAGAAAAGGAGCACAGATGAGATAGCATGTGGAGAGCCCAGGTGAGATGACAGGTGATTACTTGCTACAGTGCACACTTAATACAGACAAATTTAACATATGTCACCATATTCAGGACCCACTTTAAAACATAAACACCATTTCCTTGTGTCCGGTATGCATATTTTCATTCATATGGGTAAATGTATTTTTAAGAAATACAGAATTTTTCAAAATAATCCACAATATGCACAATGTATAACTGTTTAAATTTTGCATAAGTTCACCAATAAAATACACTATTTGTGGAGAATATGACTTATGGCTTTAGGCAACATATGTGTAATGTTTTTACACTTCTTAAGCAGAAAAAAAATTCAGTATGAACATTTTATCTGCTACATTACAATTTTGGCTCTCATTTAATCAGGGTTATGAATTCACATAGAGATCACTGTATGTATATAAGGTTCACTGGTCAACATACTGTGTGAATTAATCATGTGTCTTGCTGGATCAGTGTGACATGTAACAACAGCATACCAGAGGGCCTGGCGAGGCCAGTGGAGGCCAGGAACTCTTACCTTCCCCGAGTGGGTCCAGGGTGTGGATCATCAGGTGGAAGATGGTGGTCCTCATGGTGCTGTTGTGTAGGGAGGCGGAGCTTCCCCCCCTCTGCAGGACAGGCTTCTGTTGGGGGTGGAGAGAAGCACATGTCGGCATGTAAACCATTATGACATCATCACAGTGCACACATGCACATGCAAGCATTCTATCTGTACCTATGCAAAGTTGCATCTTAGGCCACCATGCCGTGCAGAATTCTACTCGGATTCATTGGTCCCTCCAGTGGACTGGCTTACGAGGGCACACCATTGGCTCTAGCCTTATTCCTTATAGCAGCATTTAATTTTCTCTAAACATGATTCAAGAGCCCCTTCATGTATGTGCTACATTAATCATTTCTTCACAAAGAAATTCTTTTCCAGAAAACCAGTCTTATGTATGAACTATTTATATTTTTCCATTACTTTTCAATGACTACTGCAAAGGGTCCATGACAGGCCTAAATGAGGTCATTTTAGAAAAATGCACATAATCTTTTTTCATGAAACAGCAACTCAACAAATGAAACCCTAACCCTAAATCACTTCCACATCCAAAATGTCATAAAAAAAATGGAAAAATAACATTTGCATACCTACATACATGTATATGTGTGTGTACATGCACAGAGGAACATATTTAACTTACCTTTAAATGGTTTTTGTCCTGTGGGTTTTCGGCAGTGTTTTCATCAGCTGGTGACGCACCATCCTGCGTAAACCAATGAGATCAGAGCTAATGAAACTCCCTAAAAGACTGGTTTCTTACAAGGGGGCATTTTATCAGAGCTGTCCTTTTAAAGCACTACAAATTACCTACTACGCTAGAGAAACAGAGAGACCATACATTTCCCAATGGAGAGTCTACCTCTTCAGTTTTATTTGATTCATCCACGTGTCCAGTACTTTATGGTAAAGAATTGCCTTTAGTATGTATAATGGTTGCACAACACCAGATCTTGGTAATAAATCTCTGAGAATGGAGCTTAGCAGCCCTGAGAGCAATTTTCTGTTTTAAGTTTCATGCTGTGTGATTTCTGAATGTCTGAGTGACCCTTTCACCCTGCCAACCCCGTGAAAGCATCATATGGAGCCACCACAGCCAAAGTGCACTTTTAGAGACTTCATTACAGTGAGGTGTTTTCATCACACTGCATCCCCAGTAGGACTGATTGACCTTGTCCACCTACTGACTCTTTTGTGTGTGAGTGCGTGTGCGCATGCGCGTGTGGGTGTGTGTGTGGGTGCGTGTGTGTCGGTGTTTTCGTTTGTGTTTTTATGTGCCAGTGTGACGGGTGGTGGGGGTGCTATCTTCATCTGAACTTGTAGAGCTCTTATTCTGCAAATCAAATGAGGGGCCACTTGACACTGAGCAATAATTCTGCTCAGAGAAACGGTCATGGTGCACAGAGACGGTCAAGACACAGAGAGACGGTCAAGGCGCAGGGAGATGGCTGTTCTTCAGACAGAGCCCTCATCTCTCATTACACTCTGATTGCAGGAGTATGCAGCAGACGCCCTCACTCAGAGCGCCCTGCCCTCTCTCTCTGACGGTGAGCACAGTGAGGACGAGAGTGGGTGCAGCTGGGACAAGTACCCCACAAATTAAGATCTGGCCACTATGACAGTCTACAGGGCATCACTGTGATGTCACTGCTCGATCAACTGTCAGAAATTCTGACGCCAACTAATGCAGGTTAAGCGTTGGCTGCCGTGTTCTGAGTGGCAATGTGAGCAGGATGTTGCAATGTTTTAGGTGACTTTTATCAAATCCCCTCTGTTACCACTCACACTGCCAGTGCTGACTGTCCTGACTGTACCACATGAACAGTGAATCACAGGTTACAAATGCCTGACAGTGTCCTGAAACAGAATTAAATGGGAAAACCATATGCTGCTCATCATCATCATATGTATTTTTTTCCACTTCCACTTCCTTTAAAAGTTGAAACTGAGTGTTGAGTGAACATCCATGTAGCAAAGAAAACATTTCTGTGGCCTGTGCCTGCTACCAGCTGCATTAACACCAAACAACTGCCAAACAGGCTGGAACAGTGATTTCAGGAGGCTTGATAAAACAGTTTTCTGTAAGTTGTTATCAACTCCTCAAACTGACAACCCTTTCCAGTTTTGTCAGAGAGAAGTTTTAGGCAATGTTGGAATGGTTACTCTTAGCGACTGTCTGCCTGATTTCTTGGTGAGAAGAGAGACAGCTGTGAGGACCACATGATCTTAGGTAGCTGTCTCCTGCCTGAGGTCCCTGTCCAGGTGCAGGTAAGCATGCTGGGGGGGTGCTTTTCTCTCAATATAGCTACCTCTACAGCCTCTCAGGGAATCAGAAGCTGAGGTCACTGAGTTGCTAGGGTTGGATAACCCCTCCCTTGTTGGGGGGGGGGGGGGGGGGGGGGGTTGGGGGTTAGGGAGTGACCCTGCTGTGTCTGGCACTGTGTGTGTCTGTTGGCTGATGCAGGGAGCGAATGGGGGGTGACACAAAATTGAACTAATAAACTAACAAACTAATGAAGTAAAAAAAAAAAAAACTTACAAACAACTGAAAGAATAAACAGTTCAACAAGTAAATGGCTACTCTGCATCAAATAAAAAAACACAGCAGGCATTGAGCTTTGAAGTCCTGAAAATATAGAAGCAACTGTAAAAAAAAAGAAAAGAAAAGACTCGGTCTGACCATTTGAAAACAGCACCAGACTGGTTTTTCACTGATGAGTCATTGACCCCTGCAGGTCATATGTCTGGATAACAAAGTGACACTGCCTAATCTACCAACTGCACGCTTACCTCACATTACACCTTCTAAAACAGCATCATCATCATCATTGCCGCTATCACTCCCACAGACACCTGTTGGACACCTTTTTATTTTTCCCTCATCAAAGGATGACGCTCAAACGCGCCTTTTCTGTGACCCATTCAAAAGCGGCCTGATGCATACATATGAGCTGATGTCACCTGAAAATCTGGGATCACCCCTGGGGCCCTGCTGATAAAGCCACCATGAAAAGATTACCTGAGTAAATATCTTTTAAAACACCTTCTTCACTCTGCAGTTCATAATTTCCTCAAGGCCGACTGTGGGTGTGGCTTTTCTAACCAGCATGACCTGATGCTGCCCAGCAATATGGTGTAGCGTCCAGGAAACCAGATGGTTGCAGGTTTATATCCTGAGATGGGCTTTGCTGTTGTGCCCTTGAGGGAGGGTCTTTAAAATGTTTCAATTCTGTAGGCCAGGGCAATACAAGTAACGGGCCAGGGGCTCCTGGTGGCCCTTTGATCATTGAGAAACAACAAAACTGCACCATTAATTTGCATCAAAAATTAAAAAGTATGGCTACATTCCAACTCCAGTATATAGAAATAGTAATGACCTGCATACTGCATTACCAGGATGCTATTGCTGTGGGTCAATATAAGGACTCTTTTCTTTTTTTGGCTCATTAATACGTCTGGTATTCCTATTCACTTGATTTCCTGATTGTTACTGATTACAAACTGGGAACTGGCGTTTCCTCAGTATTGGTTTATTAGTCTGACAATCACAAACCTGTTCTGAATTTATCATTTACCACACATGAGGAACAAGCACAAGGGAATGATGATGTTTTATTCTGAATGTGCATTGTTTATAGATCTCTCCATATATCTCTGCATAAACGGTTTTAAAAGAACTGGCTACAGTGAAACAGATAAAGCCGAAGAAAGGGAGAAGAGCCCTGATGTATAGTATATTAATGGAAGTACAAAACATGTTTCCCTGTATAAGATTGTCCGCTGAGCATAAAAAAGATGACTCACTTTTTTGCAGGTTACTGCTGCTGTGTACAAATACAGCATCAATGTGACTGTGGGATCGTCTGAAATGTTCAGACAGACAGATCAGATCACGTGACGTGATGTTGTGATGTGACCCCCCAAACACCATTCAGCAGCTGTTTAAAGACTGTACCGGGCTTTGCATATTGATGGTATAACTCTTATCGGTGAATATTGTGTGATTCAGAGCACACGAAACAGTGCCCCATTTCCCCAGGCTTACTGCTTCAGTGTGTGTTTATACATTCTGCCAACAGGGGGCGTAGTGAGACGCAGCCTCAACAGCTCCGTCTCTGACCTTGGTTTTTTTTTTACTTCGCTCTTTTTCTCTTTTTTACTCTGCTTGATTTCTCTCAGTGGCTCAGCAATGCCAATGAATCGGTGATGGATGAAGGTCAATAGCAATGCAGGAGAAAAGAAAAAACACTGACAGATAAACAAGAGGAGCTTGACTGTAGAAATTCAGCCCTGTCTGCCTGTTTCTCTGCTCAACCCTCCCCCTCAATCTCCGTGTAAGTGGTGCCCTCTATACATTACAACCTCTGAACCACAGAGTATAACCCCTCCCTCTTCCCACATAACATTACACGGAGCCAACATTGATTTTGTATGGGAGTCATATTGTTCCCCAGGTATGAGCAGCCCAAACCGCTGGGTACATTACAATACTACAAGAGACAACCATAAGGAATGATGTTCTGCAGCTGTTGTAATGTGTATGGCTCTGATCAGGACATTTTATAAGTCTGCAGCAGGAAATCAATGCAACAGTGTGAATACGAGACATACTCTGCAGTTGTGGTGCATTTACTGTTTCCGTGAATGAAGTGCCAAACCACCCAAATCATGCAGTGCAAACATCTTAAAAGCAAGACTTTCAATTTAAATGGTGAAAGGATCAGGTGTTTTAAGCCTGTGATCCCAGCCATGTCAACAGCACCTCCATTTATCAGTTTCTCCAGGGTCCACAAAGGAACCCTTTGAAAATCCTTTCCCAAGTATATTTTATGTTGAGAGACAGATCCTGTGGACGTAAAGAATTACACCTTATACACTGGGCATTAATGTGGCATAGAGATACAAGGGACCTGGGCTATAACCAGATGTGCGCACTTTCAAACATCCCAATTGGGATCACTTGGGTGAGGCATCCGACCAGCTGTATAAATAGATACTGTGTGAAAAGTGAGCCTTGAAAGGCATTCCTGAATGGGGGCAGATGCTAAGCTGTCTGTAACTGCCATTGGAGGTTTTAAAAGCATACCCAGCGTGAGTCCACAGGTGATGGTAGCGAGTAAGCTGGGCGCACTGATCGGGACAAAGCCGCACTCACCTTGTCAGGCTCCTCCAGGGCGATGACTTTGACGATACTCTTGTGCTTGTTGAGCTGGGCCTTGAAGGCCTGCTCTATCTGCACGTTGTACTTCATGAAGTACACATAGGAGGCGTACCCCATCACCAGCAGCATGCTCTCCCACCACATGATGCTGTTGTCCAGGAAGAAGATGATGAGCATGATGAGGTCCAGCGTGTAAAAGGACACGTCCCTGAAGAGGGGCCACCAGGTGAGGTAGAGCATCTCCTTGGAGAAGAGGGCGCACATCCCGATCACGAAGA
The DNA here is from genome assembly GCF_013368585.1 of Megalops cyprinoides. Taxonomy (NCBI): domain Eukaryota; kingdom Metazoa; phylum Chordata; class Actinopteri; order Elopiformes; family Megalopidae; genus Megalops; species Megalops cyprinoides. The sequence goes on along the minus strand of NC_050595.1, from coordinate 17,998,045 downwards.
GGATGTTGAAGACGGCCGAGCCCACGATGGTGCCGATGCCCACGTTGCTGTGCGCGATGAACACGCCGATGAGGGAGGTGAAGAGCTCAGGGGCGGACCCCCCCGCCGCCATGAAGGTGGCCCCCGCCACGTCGTCCGAGATCTGCAGCTTGTCCGTGATGACCCCCAGGGCTGGCACGAAGAACTCATCGCACACAATGGCCAGAGAGACGAACATGTAGACCATCCCAAAAATGTGCAGCACCACCCAGCCCCGCTGCCGCTCCTCCACGGTGAAGATGTCCTCCGGGTATTCACCCTTCCTGTGGGGGGCGTCGCCGTGGGGGGGATGTGTGGTGTTGGGAACAGGGGTGGCAATGGGGGGTGTTGCGGGTACTACACCGGGCTTGGATGCATCAGGGTCCACAAAAACGCAGTGCTTGAGCTCCGTGGTCGGTGGTTCAGTGGTTGTCGTTGGGGAGATCGTCGTGGTTGTCACTGTGAGATTCTCCACTGTGACACTCTCCACCGTCTGGTTCAAAACCTCCAGTTCCTCCAGCTCTCTCCGGACCATTTGAAGGACAATGCCCTCCTCTTTCTGGGGGTCTCCCTCTGACAGCTGTTCTGCCCAGGGCTCTGGTAACCTAGCCCTGAGAGCCAGCTGATATATGCAACACAACAGGACAGTCGTGAGGAGAAACGCGATCCGGCTGCACTTCAGCCTCTTTCTCTGAGGAGGAAGCATTTTCCCCCCAAAACGATGGTGATATATGGCAATAAAAAATATTAGTTCGACACGCAAATATGCTGTCAATGACAGCTACTCCGATGTGTCCCCCATCCGACCTCTAACGCGCTCTGTGGATTGGGCAGGAAAAAGAGCCGGGGTAAGAGAACAAGGCGCGCCAGCACTGTGTTTCATCTCATCTCGAGTACGTTAAACTCCTTCCCCGGAACCGCGGACCTGTTAAAGGGAGGGGAACACGGCGTTCAAACGATGGCATGGTAGATTTTAGCAACAGGTAGCCAGTGCAGCTCGATGCAGTTCGGAAGGCGAACGAGGGCGCGTGTTCGCGCGGAAAGCGGAGCGCACTTATGAATAGGTCTTTCACGGCTCTAGGTGAAGGCACACGAGCACCTGTTACTATGGCTACACAATTACAGTATCTTTCTGCTCACGCTTATAGATATATAAATGAAATCTCGTGTAATAAAAACAGCGCACCTCATAATTCCCATGGTAATTCATCTTGCAAAAGAGTGAGCACAAAAGGCGCTAAACGATACGAATGGTGTGAGCTGCAGGCGTAAACCATACTCCACATTTTATTATTACTGTTAGCAACGCAATGAATACACGTTGTAGTATATTAGTTACAATATATAAGTACAACTTTGACAGATTAACTACGCTAGATGCCATTTACAATATTCTAAACGTTTAACGCATTTACAGCTTTCCCTTTCATTTTCGACAACAGATGCAAAGTGTAATCAGAACTCACCTGTGGTCTCAGGACGGTTATGACAGCACTGCCGCGGACGCGCTGCGTCTCCGCGACCCGAAACGGTGCGGAGATTACCAGGATGCTCTCCTCAGTTTAGGTCAGCGCTACCGGGACAGATCAGCAGAACACCTAGCTAATACCTGGAGTCTTTTAAGAAGATTATGTGTACTATCCCTCACGCAGGTTCTCCTTTGAATAATTGTCGTCTACGGTAGCTGCTTGTCGACGTTTCGTTTACACAAACTCGATTAGCCCTCTTAGATCTGACCGATACTCAAGGATTTCATCTGATTTTGATGCACCGGTTTCCAGGTAAAAACTGCCTGCTCAGTGCCGTCTTTGATGAATTCAGTCAGGCGTGGTTTCCTGGATGTAATTGTGACATGACATGGTACATATCACGGCTATTACAAGTGAATGCTTAATCAAACGCGCCGAGTTCTTCATTCAATATGCATCGACACCTTTCAGTAAGTTGAAAAATGACAGCCTCAATGTTTTAACTTAAATTAAACTTGAAATTGTGGTCATACAAAGATTTCTGTGTACCTTTCCACTATAAAACCTTTTTGGAGAGCAGTTATTTTTTCACCTCCTACCCCACTGAAACCTCTAAGTTTTCCTGACAGCATGCTTTATTTCGTGTAATATGAACATTGTGCCCTGACATAAGAATCTAAACTATTTATATAACTATAAAGTAGCATCTCAATGTAATTTACAATAATTTGTGTTACGTGTAACCATAACGCATGCGCAGTACACCTCGGTAGGACAAATCTACAGGTGCAAAACTTTTCCCTGCACGCAACACGCAATTGCATGTGGTTGGCTCAGGCTTCTCACATGAGGTATCTAAACCAATCAAAGGAAAATGCATTGCCCCTGAACGATAATGTGGAATTAGCAGTAAATGTTGGAGCATAAATATAAATTCGATACTCAACTTTGCAAAAAGAGGTGTCACATGGAGTGCACGTTATGTTACTGTGTCATGCTGCTTTGTGTGCTCGAATCGTAGCAATATTATTGGGCCAGTAAAATATTTTTTTTCTCTTGTCACATACATTGTGCCCCAAACAAAATTCTCACTTTTCATCACATACAAATCTTTCCATAAATTTTGCTGATTCCAGAACACGCCAAACTTTATTTGTGTGGACAAAAGTAACTGAGTCGCAGCTGAAGAAAAAGTTAAATCAATTCAGGCCTACGTTTTGTGTTACCTCCCCTAAAGTTGTGGCAGAAAACGTACTGATTGGGCCCCCACGCATTGTGGTATTTGTTATTAACCATTTATGGCTCATAGTGGTTAATGCATCAGAAGAGAATCTCGATTTCTCTAGGCCTGGAAGAGACAATGTGCGTATCAGCTCCCCCGGTCTGGTGCATGGCACACAAACGCCTCCTAGTGGCCATCTCAGGCCGATTCCCTCACATGAAAAAAAAAAACATTCATCTGTGCTTAAATGAAGTTAGCAGTCTCAAGTGGCATATGTGTGCCTGCCAATACTACCTTTTGTAACTGTAATCTTTAAATTAAGTGGATACAATGTCTGCATCATAGTGTTTCAAACATTTCACATAAAAATATTTTTAAGGATTTAGAATTGATGAAAAATTAAATGACTTTTATTTTAAATAGGGCTGAGGTGTAAAATAATAAAAAAAGGTTGATAATTATTGTTGAGTCGGCAGACCACTCAAAATAAATTCCCAAACCCTGAAGTACACATGCACAAAGATGAAGGTGTTTTCAGTTTTCTGTCAAAGTGGATCTGACCTGCTTCTTGTTTAAACAGAAACACTTACAGTATACAATTAGTTATCTAGTTTTCATACTTCAGCATGTGAACCCACAAAAGATAGACTTCACTCAAAATATTGCTTACTTTTAATGTAATGTTATCCTGGTACCACTGACCAAACAGCAGATCGACAAAATTTGTTGTCAGACAAAAGGCCGAAACTAGTCAATAAATAAACAGCCAGTTATTTAAAGGAAGGAAACAAACAACAAAACCGACTCACAGAATTAGCGAAAGAGGAAGAGCCATGTGTGAGACACTGCTTTTGTGTTCAAAAATTAACATTCAGATATTTGACCCCTCCCTTCCGCAAGGGCATTTTAATTCCATAGATACATGTATGTAAGTGTTATAACTGTGCATCAGTATGAGAATGATTTAAAGCCAGGTTGGTGTTTTAGGGCGGAGCCCAAACATGTACAATAATCTCAAAGGTCATCAGACCTTCTCAGTCCATGTCTTGTATTCTTCTGCAGATTTCAGCTGTGAATTCTGAACACTGGGAGTTTCCACCAAGGTCCTTGGTCAGAACCTAGGGACCAGGAAAACAGAGGAAGAAACAAGTCAGAGAATGATTTGCTTTTTCTCTTACGTAAGAGATACAAGATCCAAATCTTAGATACAAATCTGAGAAAGAGGTCTCCTTTCCGGCAATGCCTGTGCACTCACACCAATGTGTCAGCAAAGATTTCTGCCCTCTCCCATCAGCAGTTCCCACCATTCTGCCATTTCTTCTTCATCCCTCCATCTCCCCCTCTCCTCTTCCTCTGTATCAATCTCTTATCTACACTTTCATGTTCTGACATGTTCAGGATGGAGGGGGGGGGGTCCATTTTACGAGTTATTACCAGCTTCACCTATTCCCAAATGCAACAACTATCCCTTGTGCTTGGGAATTTCCTCTTCCTGAATTACTGAATTACAACAGATACAGTAGAAGTTAGCGGGTAGCTCAGGAGCCCCTGGGAAGCCCACCTTCTTGTCTCTGATGGTGTCGAAGCAGGCGGCCTCGATCTTCGCGCCGTGGCCGTGCAGTCCCATGTGTCTCAGCATCATGACAGCGCTGAGCAGGAGGGCGGTGGGGTTGGCCAGGTCCAATCCTGCGATGTCAGGGGCAGTCCCATGAACCTGAGAGGGAGGGAAGCCGTTTTGGAAAAAACCAAACCCACTCTTTGTCATGAGACCACACCCACAAAAATACAATATAAGTCCTACATTGCAATGAACACTTTGTATTCAAGGAAGCAGATTTCATGCTTTAGCTTCTGACTCAGATCAGTCAGGGACTACTGCACGACCAGTGATAAAGGTCAGAACCAGCCCACAGAGCCCCTCCAGACAACAGCACAGCCTGCGCTCACAATTATTAGGAGCTGAGAAAGCCTCAGGGGTCAGCAACACTATGGTGCAGAGAGCACGGCGTGTGACATACCGACTCGAATATGGCCACACCGTTCGCTCCAATGTTCCCGCTGGGAGTCACTCCGAGGCCACCAATCAGGCCTGCACACAGATCACTGAAAAACACACATACGCACACTTAATGAATTAATGTTCATGTACTGAAGCACACACACTCACTATGTGAAAATCACTTCATGTTCATCATTTACATGCTGATAAAACCCACATACACACATATACTCTTACAAAATACGTTTGATGCTAACAAGTGCTAACTGCATTGTGTACTATATCATATACTGACACACATATATACACACACGCACACACTGAAGTGAGTGAAATGATGCTATTTACATAATCACACATACAGGCTTTCACTCCTTGCTTCCATCTAAAAAACACCTGAAACCTAAAAGATATAAAGATTTAAAAAAAAAAAAACAACAACAAAAATTAAAAACCAAACACGCACCTCAAGATATCACCATAGAGATTAGGCATGACAAGGACATCGAATTGTGTGGGGTCTTGCACCATCTGAAAGGGAGGAGGCCCAAATTATACAGGAGGCAGTTAGAGGGGCATGCCAAAATCAGTCTGCCCCAAACTGATAAAATACTTACATTCAAACACACTGTATCCAGGTACATTTCTGTGAACTTCACATCCTTGTAGTTTTCAGCCACTTCTCTGCATTTCCGTAGAAACAGTCCATCTGACATTCGCCTAAGAAAAAAGGAGGGAGACAAGACGTAAGTGAATCCCAAAATGGGTGGGGTATCATGCCTTATCATCACACTGATATGCACCAGTCATTGTGCTTTACTATACTGAGTCAAGTCTCTTGATTGGTTCACATGAGTTAGTTACTGGCAGTAAAATGCAACTCCATCCCATCTGGGGGGTCAGGAAGATTTAACCTCTGATCATTCTATAAAGACAACGAGTCAGCCAGCACTCCACAGTGTTAATGAGTCAGCCAGCACTCCATGGTGTTACACATCCTTACTAAGCATTTTATCTTTAACATACTGTCTTATTTCTGATTTTCTGAAATACACAGCATCTAGATTATCTAATGGTGAGAAAAATGTGAAGAGCTCTGTCCATTGCGAACATTTCAAAATTCCAACTGTAGTTCCAGATTTTGTATTTTTTTGTAATCATTTAGAACACCAATTCCACTTCTGAACTACATTATATAAAGAAAAAAGACAAAAAGAATAAGACTTTCATTATTTCTTGAACTAGCTTACATGGCTTCATGCCTGTAGAAGCAGACTTACATAATGTTGGCTTTGTGGACGGCCGTGACGCTGGTCCGCTGGTTATTTCTGGCGTACTCAAACGCATACTCAGCAATGCGCTGGCTGGCCTCCTCGGTGATGAGCTTAATGCTCTGCACGACTCCATCCACTATCTGAAACAAAGCAGAGACGGACACAGGGACACCTGAATCCCACTGCTCTCTGTGTTCAAAAGAATCTCCAGTATGAAACAAACTGCAGGTGCACAGTCTTAGTTGGACTCTAGACTACAGACAGAATAGCTGGGCTGGCCTGTTCTTGTCATTTAACTGCTTATGTTATCTAAGTTCTACCCTCTCTGCGGTTTGTACAGTAGACAAATCAACACACTGCAGAAGAACAGCAAAGAGTGTCACGACGAAAGGGCTAGAAATGCTGGAGGACAATGAGAAAGGCTGGAGGGGGGCTTTGTGAGTTCAGAAGCAGACACATCTGACACGAACAGGGACAGCATAACATAAAGCCAGCACTACATTCACTTATGAGCAATGGAGCAACTTCAATGAAACCACACCAACAGCTGGTTACCTGAGCAACACAGAGAAAAGAGGACATAAACCCTGATGGACACTGGATATTCAGTTATGCAGGAAGTGATGTCACAAGGGTCAGTAAGCAAACGACACACAACAGTTTCACACGCATGTAATATGAACGCATGGAGAAGGACAACTGGCATGAGTGGTAACGCCACAAACCGGGGGGGGGGGGGTGGGTGGGATATCCTCATAAGATTTTCTGAAGGAAAAAATGGAATACTCAAGGACTGGGGGTTAATAAAATCAAGTATTAAGCAGGTATTATAGAAGGTTCTTTTTCCCACCTTACCTACAGAAAAACAGGACTGAAAAAGCAAGCTCTGTGCCCTCTGCAGTCCTGCTCTCACTGCATGGAAAACTGGACGAGAAAGAGTTAAATGCACAGGTGCAGGCAGACATGGAGAGCTCTGTGGCTCGTGGAGGTCGGAGGTCACTGTTCGGCACTGACGTTAGGTCAGGGAAGAGGCCGTCTGTGTTCTAGATGGAGGGGGGCGGGGGGCGCTGTTAATGTCATGGTAAATTTAGAAGGGACTTGGGGCTGTAACCGGGAGAGGTTGACTGTTTCAAAGGAAAGGGGGTCTTTGGTTCAGGCAAAGATTTCATTCTGATGATTTTATATTTAAATTTTGCTTCTGGCAAAGCAATGACTTCAGACAATCAAGGGGCATTTGGGTGGAGTTGAAATGTAAGAAGGCAGAGGAGTGAGCATTATGTTCTTCTTTTTTTGTTTTACAAAAAGTGCCAAGGGCTTTTTCAAGTAATAAGCAATGGTTTGGAGAGAAAAGGTGAAAAGTACACAGTGGGTAGTGAGAGGTCTGATGATTTCTCGGCGGGTTAGACAGTGCAGACGGCAGAGAGTGTTAAAGAGCGGACTTCATAACACAAGCAACATGGTCTTAACCACTTAGTGTTTATGGCAATGATTTCATACCAAAATGTTTCAAATGATAACAAGTAGTCAAGTCCTACACAACGAACAAACTATTTAGTTTTATTGCATGGTGTATAGCTGGTGCTACCTTAACTCTAATAACTTTACTTACGCCTGTTATATGCATACCGCTGTTAAGAGCAAGACGTCACAACAGTGCAGAGCTCATGCCATTGCCATCAGTGCAAACATGTAACCTTTATCTCTGGTCAATAAAACAGCTTCAGTTCAGGCGCATCACTTCCTTATGGACAGAATATTGCTGTCCCCATACTGTGTCACTTTGCCGCGTGGAGTCTGTGGGGTACGTACCACATGCTCAATCCCGCTGTACTCTCCCTCTGTGTTCTCCCGAATTGTGACTAGGTTCACATTGGTGTAGGGGGTTTTGTACCCTTCGATGGACACGCAGGGGCGCACATTAGCGTAGAGGTCAAAGGTCTTCCTCAGCAGCAGGTTCATGGAGGGGTGGCCAGCAGCGATGGGGGTCTTCAGAGGTCCTGCACATCAGAAAGTGTTCAGCATATTAAAATCACATTTCCTGGTAAAAGATTCACCCTTAACAGAGGCTGAGGTGAAAGGAATGGGTGTCAGTGGTCACCTTTCAGGCCAATCTTGCTCCTGTCCATGGACTCTTTGGCTTCAGGCGGAATCATCCACTTGCCACCTGGGCCCTTGATGGCAGTGACGTTTCTCTCCTCCCACTGAATGGGAGCCTAAGGGCAAAATCCAGAACATTACAATAACGTTACAACAGTGTCACCCCCAACCCGCTTATCGGTGCTCCAGCCAAAACCCATTCATTCCCCTCCTTAAAACCTATGCTTGTGTTTGAGTGTGAGACTCGCTTCCACAAAAACCAAAGGGACTTCATTTACTTTGGCGTTTTACACAATTAAAATCATGTAAACCATACTCCCATCGTGAAACAGCCTGTAGCATTCAGTGAAGTGAAAATTGGAAGATTCTCAGTATAAAAGATGCCTCTGAACTTGTTCCATGACACTTGCTTCAACCTGTTTTTAGGCAACCTGAAAGACTAAATTCCAAAAAATGCAGCGCAGAGCACTGTAGGGTCTGTACTCTATTACCTTAGCAGCTTCAAAAATCTTCACCACTGCAGCAGAGATTTCTGGACCAATGCCATCACCCGGGATTAACGTCACAGTGTGTAGCTGTAGAGCAAAACAAAAAAAGCCAAGATTGTCCATAAAATAACATACAATGCATCTGAAACTGTAACAGTAAACTGTGATTAAGGAGTTGTCGAGAACTATAATGCCAAACATCTTATCTTTTATTTGCTTTGTTTAGATTTCAGCCTGGTCGTCAGGTGAAGTCAATGTAGTGTAGTTAACCATGACGCTATTTAGCTGCCTGTACGCCCAGTCAGTTCCGGTTCATTCTGCCTCTGGTACCTGCTTTCAAGACATGAAATGCCACACCCTGCTAGCAGTCTTCCTGCTTTGCCATTCCTCAAGATTGTAATATGTTCTAATACAAACCAACCAAAATATCTTCAGGGGTTCTAAACCAAATGAGTCTTCATCACACCGATGAAAAAAATGCATTTCTCATACCCTCCAGGAGTTTTCAAACTGTCTGAATATTTCAGCAAACTTCACCATTTGATGCTTTAAGCTCGAAAGCACACATTTAGCTCTACCTTAGCACTTATTAGATCAAACAGCAGAGAAATGAAAACGATGTGGGTGACCCTGGTGTGTTTGGGGATCACTGTCACAGACCAGGTAGTGCTCTGGCCTTTGAAGTTTACAGTGTCACTGATAATGAAATCAGACTGCAGCAATGGTTGAAGCCTGAAGGAGGTTCTCTGTTTCTGCAGCACACATTCAGACACGACCGGGATCTGAATAAGTGGCTGACCGCAGGTTACAGTGAAGGCAGACTTACCCCTTTGGTAAAGGCTCTTATATGTGGGGTCCGGTTCTTCATGATCGCCATGGCATGGGACAGCTGAAGAAAGAACAGCATTCAAGAGGGATGCAGGGGTTACCAGAAAGAATGGAAGAAGAAGCATGTTTGATTAATCACAGACAACACTGCACAAGGAGTGGGTCTGGTTTGAAGGCACCCAAATTTGTTCTCTGAAAAAACTAAGCAGAAAAATTCCAATTAATGTTAAGATTTGGTTAGGTACAGGCAAAGAGAAACCAGATCGATGTGTATACACTATCAGCATGGTTCAAACTCAGAGTGACTGTGAGAGAATAGTTATTTGGAATCATGTAAGACCAGTTCTGAGAGTGTACTCTGCAATGTAACATTATGTTCTGGTAATGTTACATGGGTGTGGTGTGTAACATTGTGGGGTCAGGGATCCCTTTTTGACACTCTCTTATCTTTTAACTCCACTAATGTTACAATGGCACATAACATTTTCCTTACCATAACATCTTTATTGAAACCCAGGTAGTTGCATCAGCTACACAATGCAGAAATAAGCATATTCATACACGGACAAAGATGTCACCAGTCAGGATGACCTTAGGCTGTGTTTCTACCAACTACAAATAAAGGTCAAGCAAAACTTACATGTGATTCAAACACTTAAGTTCATCTGCCTCTACATTCGCAAATCATAGACAATGTATCCTTTACACGCTAGGACTGCTTCTCGGGACTATTTCTGATGGCTCTTTATTAGACAGTTGAATTGGTTGCTTACTGCTTATCAGTTTTAGGGACACTCCAGCTCTGAATAAGATCTATGGAGATCTATCTTTTTTAGGTATTCAAGGGCCCCGTGTCACTTGAGAGCACAGCATACTTCGAATAGGCCAGACTCTACAAAAAAACTCGTGCTTGTAGTGCTTGTCGTTGTAACCTGCTGTTATAGAATGTAATCTAGTTGGACAGCTGTAAAAATTTATCCTGTGCATCAGTTACTTCAGATGAGATTAAGCACGCTTCAATATATCGCTGTAACGTTCCAAAGATTACCAGAATCCACAATACAAAATTGCTGCCAAATGGCTGAGCCATCTGAAATGTTGCGATCCAACATTTAATTAGCTTGCTAATAGGGATTTGAGAAGGGATGTCTTGCTGGCGTGCCAGCATGGAAGAAAGCTAACGTTGACTAGCTTGTTTACAATAATCAGTCACAACTGTATTCCGAAATATTTTGTGCTCACTGCAGTGCTACACCAGCTGCATGTCTGCATACAACTGCAGCATGAGAACTACAATATTTAACCTCTGCTTTCGAAGTCATCTCTATATTAAACAAACACCCACACAATTTTAAAATAACGTTACAGCTAATTTGCTTGGACAAGTCGTGTGTGCTCTGACTAAATTGACCTTGGTTGGGATTGGGGATTTAGCTAGCAAACTAGCTGCTAGCTAGCTACTTTTCCAGCAAAGACATAATTAGCTATCTTGCTAACCAGCGAATCTCTGAACATCTACTGAAGTTAGCCTGATAGCAAATCAGACCACCAATCGCGATGCCGTGGGATACAGCTAGCTAGCGAATAAGATAATTGGCTGCTTTGAAATGTAACTTAGTTGGCAAGCTAACTAGCTTATTAGCTAGATAGCTACTTTTAACCGCTTGTGTACCGTATCTATGATGCACGACGGTCATGTTCCCGTTCCGCTAACCAGCATCCTCTCTAACTCATTCACACATGCCTGTCAACTGAGCTAACTGGCAGCCAACAGTATTCGCAAATTAAAGACGTATATTAACCATTCCGGTTAGCGAAGAGTTAATCGCCGCGTTTTCCTGGAAGTGTTTTCTGCTCACATTCGATTGAGCTAAAGTAGCTTTCGGGAAATTTCTGCTCTGGCCGAAGGAAGGATAACGTTAGTAAAGATGAAGGGCACGGAGCAGGAAGGCCTATAGAATCCGCCACGAAACAGCAGGGTTTCCACAAACCGGCTTTAAGCGTGTAACGTAACGATCTAATCGATTATGTAATATACATCAACGGGCTTTAACAGGTACAGGAAAATACAGATGGCATGTGTCCCTGCTGGACTAATGCCATGTTACCCATCCCTTACCGTTGACCTCCACGCGTTTCCAGCCATTCTCAATGCCCCTCTCAGTGCACTACCGCTGAACAAGAAGCGGCGTGTACGCGATGAACTGCGGTTATCAACAAGGTTGCCAAATCTGCCATACAAATCTCCTCTAAAAATCCCCCATTTTGCGTTTAGTTTTAGATTACGTTGTTATTGATGTATGATTGTAACAGTATCAATGTTTTATTTCTCTACCCTTTGGATACAGTCCCACGACGCAATCAATATTTTACAGTCTCCCTCACAGTGAATATTCCTAGCTGTATTGTTTTACCGCCAAGCTACGTCATCCCAATGATCTATAGTGTCCTTTAGTTCGGTTTCAGAAAGTTTGTTTTTTTTGTTCCTCAGACACTGTAAATGAACCAAATATACTACATGGTGTAGTTCACAATTTTCCAGCTACAGCTGCTAAGCTAAAAACACTTCTTACACTCCTTTAATGCACATATCCCAATTCAATGTTCCCTTTATTTAAGGTTATATCCACATTTAATTAGACTGGAGTAAATCTGGGCAGTCAAAGTCATATTTGTCTGAAAAAAAACCTAAAAGCTAAAAACGAATGTAATCACCCGTTCCCATGGACTCTATCGCATAAACGAAGCAGTATTGGGAGAATTTGTTGATCTGGCAACCTATATTGCGAAAGCCCGTAGGGTACAGTAAAGTTTTCTGGGTATTTTCTACATAGATCACCAGCATCAAACCTGTGTTTTAACCGTAACATAGTTGTGGGCGTGTCTGCGGTTAAAATTTTTGGATGAGATCTCATCTTTGTGGTCGTCTTTGAATGTTGTGGTCAGACAGGAATGTAATTCATACCATAGTGCGTTATCATCAAGCTACTCACCTGTCAACAGCTGAGGTGACTCGCTCGTGTATGTGAATGGCACATATTTTCATTGACAATAATGGACCTGTGTTGTGTTGAACAGCGCATTTACCTGGACTGGAAGATAACTTTCTCAAATGAGTCATCGTGGAGGGGTTCTAGTAAAATGCTAAGTATATAGAGATAGAAATATCGGAAGTAACTAATCCATATCAGTTTAGCTACTGGAGATGTTTAACGTGACATTCTGTTGTTAAATCAAATGTATGAAGAAATATTGTTTAAAAAACGCAGTGATTATGCAACAGATTTAGCTGAGTGTTCCATTCCAGCCAACACTGGCTTAAGGTAATCACAGCAAACCCTAGTTTATAATTTGGGCAACACCCACGACGACACTAAACTGCGGCATTATCGAGGCGGAAGAACAGTTCTTTATGCATGTACATCACGCGGCCACCAGAGGGCCATGTAGTGCAGAATATCAATGCAACCGTATGCTTGCTGAATTACGATTATCAAACTATTACATTAACTATTTTACTTCACAAATCTTGAACAATCAAAATGAATGGGTAACTCATAATACCATTTATAGTCACATCAGTATTCCTCAATGACCAGCTTTATTTCATCTACACACAAAGAAAAGTCAAAACATATATACAGCAGGTTGAGAAATGAGGTAGAACTTCAACGGTAAAGACTTAATAATAAATAAATAAATAAAATTATCTTCAGGATTCCTCTGGGTTCTGAAGAAATTTCGATACGCACCTCACACTTTTAAAGCCTATGATCAAAAGGGGAAATAATAATATTTCCAAAGAAATTGCCATCAAGCAGCACAACGTGCATAGTAAATACAAAGCTTTTTTAATGTTAATACATACATTTATAAAAATAAAATTAAAAAATAAAGCAAGATCAATCATTGGTTCTATCCCAGCAGCAGCATAGCTGTAAGCAACACATATGATTTGACAGTAAAATGCTTTTGCGTAAGGTAAACATCTTAGCAGCTTCCTGAGATGGTGGAATGGGTCCAGTCTGCAGCTTGATTACTTAGGAGCTCCAGTGACCACTGTTCAGGAGACTCTGGCTCTTCTCAGAAACACTGGCCCAGAATGCAGGCCACAGAAAGCATGTGCAGATTCTGGCAGTGACACGTCAAGCATATGGACTTCAAGACAAATTTCTTGAAAAGAAAAAAAAAAACAAAAAAAGCTTTGCCTGAAACTCTGCACACTGGTGCTGACGTTACATGTTGTTTCAGACAGAGTACTGCTTTGGCTGGCTCTTGCTGCTCAGAAACCTCTCACTCTGAGCAATGGCATGGGCAGCCCTATTATTCAGGAGTTTGCACTCTTGAAGAACATCTGTGGAAGGAAAAAACATAATTAAAACAATGTCACACTCCAGGCTCTGTACTGTATACGCCTGTGCCAAGATGCGCAGTATTAAAACAGAATTTAAATACAAAAAGTCACAAATGTACATGCACCAATATCAATATGTATCTAATACTGAAAGAACTACTGCAAAAACAAAATGCCATCCAAAACAACTTAATCAGACACACATTATGTAAAAGTTACAAAGTTTAAGTTGAAACAATCAAAATGAGAGTGGAAGCATTTCTGCTAATAGAAGATGTCCTACCATTGAATTGTTTATAGGCTTCTTCAATGATAGCATTGTTTGATCTCTTTATATCCCAGAAGCCATCTTCAACCCACGGCTTACATTCAGGCACCTCCAGCATCTGTCCATTTCTAGACATGCCAGCTATGGATGAATTACAAAGTTACGTAGAGGGGAAAGTCTAAGGACAAACAAGGTTGTATTGAAAAGGCTAAGCATGGTAGTAGTTAGTAGTTAAAAACTTACGAGAGACAGTCTGCATCTGTGGGCACTGCGGCCCATCGTGCCATCAGATGTACTAGTCAAAATGTTCAGATTATGAACGTTCTATCCATGTTAGTTGATGTGAAAATTTCTGGATGTAAGGTATCTCAGAAACATATTTTACGATAAATGTGAGGCCTTCAATAATTATTTTCAGTGCTGCCATAGTGAAACTGCGGAGAAACCTGGGAACTGTGGAGGGAAGTAACCTCTGTGATGTACCACAATATTCTGTGTCAGTATGAACACATGCTTGAGAAGGCAGCAGCCCAGGGGATGTGCTGAGACTGAATCAATACAAGCTGAGTAACGACAGAGTGTCTTTGCTCACAAAACAATACAGTCCACAGCTGAGGAGCTTTATCTGCCCAGAAAAATATCATATTACAACAAGCATGCCAAACATGGCAATCATTTGGAATTAGTATTTCACATTGTATACTGTACATTCATAAGAAGTAGTCTTTGTTCCAAAGTCTTTATGGTCATTAGATAGAACCAACAGGTTGGCTTCTACTCCTAAAGCAGACAACTGAAACGTAATAACTCACTACGGGTATATCATTAGATCCTGACAGTGACATTAAACAATTAAAAACGTAAAGGTTACATATCATATTTAATGATTTGATTTTCCCCAAACCTTTTATTGTATCATCGATGTCTTTGCACAGCTGATACAAATCACTCCCTCGGCCAACAACCCTTTCACCTGGGGAAAGACAGAATGGAAGAAGATAGTAGGACATGTAATGGAATTGATGGAAGACTGAGGCTTTATGAACCCATTAATGGGTGGAGCTTCACAAAATGGGTGGGGTTGTCGTGTTCATGTTATGTCAATCAGTGTTTAGTATGAACCAATCAAAAGGTGTTGCTCTCCACAGAAAGATATTACGATTGGACAAATCAGTCAGCCACTGATAGCATGTGGTGGCTCCACCCATTCTGGGATTTGTGAAGCCTCACTCTCAGGTCATTAGAAAGTTAACTGCTGAAAGGAAAAGTCTGCAATGTTCATATGACATTAATCATGCTACCATGTGACACATGTACCATACAAATTCATGATACACAGTAAAAACACTCACCATCCAGCACTTTGATGCTTGGGAACATTTCAAGGAGGACACTTCTGTACGACGTGTTCTTACAAACTGAAGAAAAAAACTCAATCTGTCAAATGAAAACTTTTAAAATGGCCCGCATTTTACATGTTTTGTTAAATTTAAAATTTAAAAAAAAGTCACAAGCTGCTCACCTGGGTTGGTATAGTTGTAAGTGTTGTCATTAAGGCGAATGTTCTCCATGTTTCTCAAAGACTGAAGACAATGAAGGTTTTCAATACTGAAGATACACAGATGAAATATGACATTTGCCTTAATAATATACTTAATGGATAGCAGTCAAAGACAAAGACACAGCCAAGGGAGTGGCTTGTGTTTAAGAAACTCATTCTGGTGAAATACTCCTCTGATGTCCTCAAAACACACAGAAACATGATTTAAGAGCCCACTGTGGGTTTCGTAATACGATTAATTCCATAAGATACTTAACGCTGAATAAGGCAAAATATCTTCAATTCACTTTATGTGCGACTCAGAATCCACTGAAACCTTAGTGCTCTGTAGAGAAGAGATTATATTTTGGGATCATTTGCAGGGCACTGAAATATATCTTCTGCTATGTAAACTAAATTAAAACCCATGGGAGGAGATAAAAAGTGGATGATGATAAAAAATAACACACTGTAGAACTAGATGTAAACAGCTAATGATGGTAGACTGCGGCTTCACCAGCCCCTAACAGATAGTGCTATCACGTGCTGTCAGTCACTGACTTGTATGGACCAATCAAAAGCGCTCCACAGCAAAACACTATGATTGGCTCAAATCAGTAAGTCACAGATGACCACAAGGTTCACAAGGCCTCACTGTCCCATTTCAGCACCTCAGTAATCTATGATTTCTGAAATGATTCTGCTTTCAAAAAACAACCTTTACCTGCTAATAAGATTTCCAGCCACATTGAGACTCTGTAGACTGTAACAGCTGCAAATAGCTTCTGAAACAAAGAATATATTTGATGTTTAGGTTTCATTCAATGAATCAGAATTAGTTTTGTATATTTTTGAACTCCACATATGTAACATGTTAACAAAACACCTGATCCAACATAATAGCAGCCTGATGATAAGAAATAATGGTTCTGTTTAGACATAACACAATCACATACAGACGGGAGACCTATTTATGCACACAGCTTTATATTTTAGACATAAAGCATAAATTTGATTTCTAACCATGAGATCCCTGCAGACCATTACCTAAATTTGTGATGCGATTTGAAGACAAGTTGAGCGCAAGAAGAAGCCGCAGAGAAGCCAGAGGCGCTAAGTTTGTGATGTTATTCCCAGAAAGGTCCAGCCTCTCTAGGTTCACACACTCTCCTATACATCCCAGATCATATATTCCTGTGAAACAGGTAAAGAGCAACAGCTCGTATGTTAAGCTCCTCACATTCAACCATCCAACCTCAATGCAAGAAACACAGGACCTTTGTAATAAGGAGTAAAGGAATCTTACCAAGACCTCTGAGCTTAAGAAACAGGATGGACTCCAGATCAAACTCTCCCGTTCTGGACTTCAGCAGTTCAGATGTGATTTTTGCAACGTCTGTTTCTGGAGGACAGAGGAATGAGGGTGGGTAAGGCTGCGGGTGCAGGAGACGAGGCGCCCCTCATCCACCCATCTGAAATCTGCAACATAACAGAACACCAAACAGCCTCGGCCCACTGCTGTGACAGAGGCGAAATGCAGTTCTACTGCTCCGCAAGCACCTGTCTGTTCTCCCAGGTCGGACAGGCACACTAGGCTGTATCATCCTGATTGAACAGCAGAAGGCTTTGCTCAGAGTATGAATATCTCTAAAAAGCTATCCCTCAAATGACTTGCAGATTCTCAGATGTGGCCTCCACTCTAGGCTAAGAGCATATAACTCAACGAGTGTCTGTTTCTGCACCTAAGTTAGTACAGAATGAGCTCATTATTTATTACTAAGTGTATTGATCTAGATGCAAATGGCTTTATTCGAGGTGGTTTATATAGCTTATAAGTGACAAAATTTACCCATTCATACAGCTGTGATATTGACTGATGAAACGCAGGATAAGTAGGCTACTTTGCTCTCGGGTACAATGGAAGTGATCCTTCAGTAGGGTAGATATATTTGGGCATTGAAACTGCGCTCCAGGCGTTGCTCCTTAATTTTAGACCTCACAAGCTCATAGCTACAACTGTTGCAAAAGTAACCTTAACGCAATTGTTGAGGCGCTTGAGCCTCGGCAAACCGTGAGAATAATCCTAAATTTAAGATTTTCAATACTAGTAGAATATGCACAGGGATAATTTTGTGTCATGCTTTTCAAGCTGACGTCACTTTGAAGCCTTTACCTTTCTTGCTGTCTTTAGCGCGTTCCCAAACTGCTTTCAGGATTATGCGCATTATTTCTGTGATCTCTTAAAAATAACATCCTGCATTAATCTTAAGAGTATGAATTTCTGACTTTGCAAATAGCATCGCATCAGCGTCAAAGAGCCCACATTTTTCATGCTTCCACGCGCATGATTTTGGGCAACAGTGAGCCCAGAATCTCAGGCGGACGACGACGATGATGTCGCACTTAATGACATCCGTTGTCGGAAACCTTCTGTAATACATCTATCCTATAACTACATGTTCAGTACATTTCTCAAGTTATTAGTTAGCTCGCTATATGGTGAATATACCAATCTGATTGCTAGTCTATCAAGTTAATCAATAACCGAAGCTACCTTACTAAATAAATCCAAATGTGTATCTAAGTGATAAGCTTGTTTCGGCAAACGTAACCTGAAACCAATTACAAAACACTCCTGAACATTATTTAGCAAGGTGTAAAAAGACTGTTCTGTCTGGCAAATTGTACAACGCGCACTTCTACTGTATTCCTAGTTGCTGTCTAACGGTAGCCAGCAATAACGTTAGTCCTCGTTCGACAGTTAAAGGAGCTGAATGACGCTAAATAGCATGGAAGTCTGCAACAGAATCACATGGATTTGGCCTGTTAGCAAGAAAGCTACCCATTTGTTCTGTAAAACTAGTCTAATGTACATTTCTAACGTTAGCTAGTTGGCTGGATACCTGCACAGCTACTTACCTTGGCCTTTGTCTCTCTTGGATTCCATTCTTCTTTATCTTTAGCCTGGTAGCTACCTATATTTTTATATCTCGGAAATGGCGTTGAACAGATCTGTAGTACTGTAGATTAAAATGCTTCAGTTTCTCCCTAGCCCTTTATTGCAGCCGTGTTATCTGATTATATCGTAATCGGAGCGACACTTGCTCGTAGGTATGAAAAAGGTTGCTAGCTAGTTTAGCTTCATGGTTGTCAAGATAACGCTAGCTAAATTAGATAAAAACTAAAGTCGTGTGCATTATTTAGCCCGCTAATAACGAATGTTGAATAAGGCATAATTTACTTAATAATTTAATTTAATTTAATAAGACTGCGGGAAGTCCCGTTTGTGTGTACTCAAATTGGTTACTAGGATATTGTCAAGGATACGGATAGATTTAACGCAAAGCGCTGTTCCAAAAGGGTTTACAACACCGGCACTCAAAACACGGCAAAATGTGGAGTGCCCATCGTATCCAGGATACGAAAGTCCATGTGGGCGACATGTTGAAGCGTCCCTTGATTACAATAATGATTCAAACGGATTAATGCAAGGACACTAGCTTACTACCTATGTAGCTAGTATAGTATTTTTAGTACTGTAGCCTACTATACGGTTGTGCTAGCGCAGAACTTTTGCGCATGTGTTTTTGTACCTGGGCTAGCCTATTCAAATTGCTAGGCTATATGTTCAAATTGTTTTCCCAAAGGCTGTTTCATATTCGTTTCATGCATTTACTTGTATGAATTGTTAATGTAATCGTTTAATTATTAAGTTCATTATAATTTTGAGTCACGTTTGATGTGTTATGTTACTGTCTGTATTTCCCTGTTCTAGTTGGTCTTGTTGGCCAGTGTAGCCTATTTTATGCGTCTTGGCATAATTGCATTGTACGTCTGCAAACAAGCTAGTAAATAAATGATAAAAAAGATCAATAAATACGAGCAATCAAACAGTTAATAAGACGTAGTCTAGTTAATAATTATAATGGAACTTAAAGGAGGCTTAAAGCTGCTATAGTCTTTAACTGAAGCTCATTATGAACTGTGTATGTTATCATTAGGCTACTGTTACTATTGGAGTTAATTGATCCGGATTCTCGCAACGCTTCTTGGTATATTAACTTGTAATTCTGCATTTATGATGTAAGCGTTAATTTATTAGTCAGTGAGTGCAAATGGTAAAGTTGTAATGTTCTCGACCCTCTTACTGAACTACAAATCTCGAGAACCACCGCCGTACATTACCTCAATCCAGCTATTAGATTTCCCAGGAGAAGCATAACTGGCGCCACCTAGTGGCTGCTCAATAGTTGATGGAAGTATCATTCTTACAGCGGGAGAATAACAGCGGATAGCAGTCTATGCTGAAACAACGTTCACTCGGCGACTTCGTGTGCGCTTTAGTGAATAATGCTTTAAATCGGAATCATTCCAGAGATACGTACACGTTTTTGGAAGGGACGCTGTTTGGAAGGGGATCGCCGATACACCATTCTCAGTTTTCTTTTTTATTTAATCATTTCAGCAGTGTTTGATTTCAACGCCGTCACAACCTCCACAAGCGGATCCTGTGCAGTCGAGAAGTAGTGAAATTCAATGCGGGGTTGTTTTTTTCTCCCGTTCGACCACGCCGTATATATATATATGCCGTAAATGCCTAGACTAGAAAAGAGTTCTTGTACTTTCAATGTGATGCATTTGTCGAAGAGGAAAATTACTGGACTAAGATGGGCAATAAGCAAACGATATTTACTGATGAACAGCTAGACGCCTACCAGGTAAGAGCTGCATGAATGATCGCATCGTTAGAGTTTCGTTTTCTCCTTGTTTGCTTGTCCATTAGCTTCCAATATTGTCAAATGACAAATGGCCTGACAGAAATTGATTTCAGTTAATCTTGTTATTTTATAATGCTGTTTATCATGCTCACGGTCCGTCCATTTGGAAAACATAGCTTAAACGGTCGATCAAATGGCTTAGTTTAAAAACTGTTATAGTGCATTTTTACATCCTACAAATATCGATTTTATCATAGAAATGCATGTGTGCGCAAACACTGGATAACTGTTAACCGCAATTAATAACATCCTACAAACCTGCATAAAAACCTTAATGTATACGACGAGCACTCTGAAATACTCAAAAATAGTCGAGGTGAGCAATTTTGTGACTGTCCTGTCTGAAGCTGGCTAGATTCATTAAATCATATGAAATTATAGCCTGTCATAATTGCCTTGTTTACGGAATATCATTCCCGTCACTCCTTTGTTCGTCCGAGCTTAATTTGACGGTGGGCAATTAAGGTAAATATGTTAATTTTACACTCTTAATATACCAACGCAACAATCTTGTCTCTGAAATAACGAAAAAAGAAAATAAGGATTGGTCCTGTTTATAAAAAGACAGAAAAATGTAAAGTGCGTTCATGGTATTCTTAATTCATTTTCTCCTATTTTATGGTGCAGTAAAGTCACTATCTTCCTATGTGGAAATACGCACATTTTTTCTTCAGCTAGGTTGACTTGATCCGTTGAAGGGCTCATCTTAAGGTTGGCCACCATCCAGTGGATACAAGAACCATGCATGGCTAGATGTAAGATGTAAGAGGATGTAAGAGGCTTGGTCCTGAAAATTAGTGGCTCTGTGATATCACCTCATGAAGCTTTTAAACCAGCATTAAACCGTAAAATGTTCTTTCTGCAGAAACTCAGTAAAACCACATAAAAGTTTACATGGCACGCCAAGTCCACGCAATTAACGGCTTGGTTGTACCGGAGGTACAGTAGGGCGCACAGATTATAGGGAAAATGACACGCAAAACTGATAGATGACGCGCAGAAAGTCATCATCATTTATCAGTTGTGTGTATCTTCTGCTGGCTATATGACTCACTGTGTGATTGTTTATTTTATTTATTTATTTAGTTATTTTTTCATAGAAAACGAGCTCCTTCCTCACCGGTGCAAAATAACGGCCACGGAAAAGGGCATTGTTCATGAGGGAATTCATGCGATTTAGGAACCGTTCAACACCTGGACTCTTTCGCAATATTATCTCCCTGCCTGTAAAAAAGTGCCATTTTAATGGGTAGGATACTTAACGTATAACGCTATAAACTAGGCTACCAGATGTCGCTTGCTTTACTTCAGAGAGTAAGTGGGTTACAGTAAGAGGCAGCAGCGCCTGCAACGACGAGTCGTGCACTGCGGAGCTTTTCGTAAAATCGAATCGGTTGTGTGCGACGTT
Organism: Megalops cyprinoides; assembly: GCF_013368585.1. Classification (NCBI taxonomy): domain Eukaryota; kingdom Metazoa; phylum Chordata; class Actinopteri; order Elopiformes; family Megalopidae; genus Megalops; species Megalops cyprinoides. Next base: position 17,976,302 of record NC_050595.1, on the reverse strand, counting down.
TAATGCCATCGCCCGTAAAAGATGGATATAATACCTCAGGTGTTCCTTTCCAAAAAACGTTCGTGGTGTCGCAGAATGTAAATTTTTCGATCTGTGTCTTTCGGTCTTTGCGATTACCAGCAGTTAGCGGTGAAGCACAGTAATAGTTTTCTAAAGAAGGAGTTTGTGTTGACCTGCATGCAGTAGCAGGACTTAAAGGCATTGAAAGGACGTAAAACAGGTATTGTATCCCTTCAAAATAGCCTCTGAATGGTAAGACGGAAGGTTTGGTTTTCAGGACGTGAGTGAGAAGGAGAACTGCTTTTCAAGATATCTGAAACCTTACCAGTTCTCATTACCTGAACAGGCTGAATAAGATCCCATTACTTTCATCAGTGAAAAAAGCTTGCCTTCAGGTGATGGCTTCCAATATGAGACAAATTCGGGGTCGTTGAAATGTAACTGTATTGTATTGTAAAAACTGGCTATAGATTTAATGTGCTGCTGATTTCATTTTTGCAAGTATGGTCTTTTTACATTACCCAATGGGTATGCCTGATAATGTGGGACGTAAATAAGGAACACCTGCAAAAAATGCATTCTGTAATACACAACAAACTAATAGAATGATTTTATATTATTTTTATCAAGGAGGCTGACTGACATTGAATTCTCATCTACCATATAACTCTGTTCCCACCCAGACCTGCGCACCTATGCCTGCGTGTCTCCAGCACTCCCTTGATTTAAGTTCTGGGAATTGTGCTGCTCCATCTACTGAAATAAAATAAAATGAAACATCCCTCTAAATCTGTTTTTACATGTGCCTCCTGTCCATTCCGTGTTTTAAGCACATATTACTTAGGAGATATATTTATGGAAAAAAAACACATTAAATAGTAATGGGTTCCCATGCTTGGGGTTACCACAAGCGTTCTCCATCGCTGTACATCATTTGCTGTTTATCTTATGTGTAGTATAGCAATGTGTTTCAGATTCTGTGATCTAGTGACTGATGTATGATAGCATACGTGGCTTCCCTTGTCTAGTCATTTTGCACAAGTCAACTTGTGGTAGGGCTTGAAGTGTTTTGCTCACACTCACTGGTGTGCGAGTGTTGTTGGCCCGGTCTGACACTGTTGCTTACTGTACTTGAATGGATATAATTCTGTTCTTTTGTGCTGGAAGTCACTCTGGATAAGAGCGTCTGCTAAATGAATGTCGTGTAATGTATATACAGATTATGAAAGAGCTGTTTATGACTCACAGTCTCACCTGATCATGGATTTTGATCAGAGAGCTATACTCTGAGGCAGACTTTGGCTGCTCCTGGCTGTACTCCTGTGAGGTCCAAATGCTGGATGAGCTGACCTATGAGAAGACCCCTCTTTTGTTCTCTGTAACAGTAGTCTGTTGTGCTGTGTGCAGAAGAAGCTCAGTCTTCTCCTGCTCAGGTTTTCCCGAGTGATTCAATGAAACTTAAGAGCTGAAGCCAAGCGGGGCTAATATCTTACTGTGAAACTCTACACTCTGCAGGTACCCTCCTCAGTTTCTCTGGTTACCTGCAATTTTAGTTTGTTTAATCTTGAACACATTCCTCTGACACGAAAGGTAGTGCATATTGCGTATTGACCTTTGCAGCCTGCTGATGTGATGTATGTGCTGTGTTCTTTAATGTTGGTCAGCAGCTGAATGCATTTTCCCATTGTGAATCAGGAGGCATTGTATGTGTGTGGGAAAATGTGTCTGTGGGCCATTAAGAGGAACTCTTTCATTTAGAGAAAGGAAGGAAAGCAATTCCCCCCTGCGCTGATGTGCAGCAGGAGATATTTTCTTTTAGATGACACATTCCTCTGAGATCCTGATTCACCATGGTCAGATAGCACTCATTACAAAGAGAAGGGCTTAACATGGTACAGAACTGGCTCTTTCAATCTGGAAACCGCTGAAGTTTATTGTGCGCCCACAGAAATCCTCACAGAGCAGATTCATCATGTAATTATCCGACGCGTATCTCTTTGTGTGCCGACACAATTAGCAGAAGCCAGTGGTGCACACCAATGTTATGAATGCGCTGTAATCAAAGGAGATCCTTGATCAGCGGAGTATGGCCGTTTGTCCTTGGCAACCGTTTTGACGGGTTCTGGTAGACGTGTCCATCAAACCGTGAATGAACGCATTACGCTGCGTCACCGTCCAGTCCGCGACTCCGAATCAACTGTTGGCTGTAATGGCGATCCTTTGTGCATGATCCTGAAATTACCCGCTCTTTAGTGTAAGTCATTCATGCCATGGTGCATTGGTATTCATGTAATTATCCATTTCATTTCTAAGGCCCAGGGTTAAATCTGATATTTCTGTTTATTGCAAGAATTTCTCATTAGTGCTTATTGCTTGTTAACTAGCTATGGATTACGGCCAAGAAATCTTAATTGTAGCATTTCAGTGAATGAGGAGATTCAGTCTGAAACAAACAGTCATTTCAGTGAGTGAGGACATTTAGGATAAAAGGAATGGTCATTTCAGACACAGTAATTTATATGTGCTTTTTTTTATAAGAACACCTGCCTGTCTGGGTGCGAAGATATCTGTTAGAAAGGTCAATCACAGAATTCTTTCATTGAAAAAAGAAAATTTTTGTTCAATCTCAACGCAATCGTAAATCATCTCAGAAGTTATTTTATATCCGTCTTGGCAGAGTTGCTAGGCCTATGGGTTCTGACTCATTTCTGGGCAAACGGATATCCAGATATTTGTACATTCATTAGCAAATTACTAAAATAGTACAATTCAGAATCACACAAGGGGTTCTCTGTGTGTGGGTTTGGGGAAGGTGATGTTAGTGGGCAGGGCTTAGAACCGACCTTTATCCTGATAGTGTCATGGATGAATGTGTGGCTGACGGAGGGGGGCTGTTCAGGATACAGTGGTGGTTTATGGCCCTGTGGGTTTGATCCTGGGGCACCCAGAAGCATCTGCAGGTCCTTCTTCACCTCAGACATCATCCAATTGGGTTCCCTCGTCTTCACCCTCTGCACAGTGGGGCAGTGGCCGTTGACACTCGAGGAGTGTGCCGTCATGGCTCCAGAGAAATCTGAGTCCTGGGGCAGTGTGCAGGGGTTCAGTGTCCCTACCTGTGGGGTCATATAGGCAGGCATGTAATGCAGAGTGTTTGTGAGGAAGGACAAGATATCACATCACATTATGCAATGACATTCCAAGAAATGTCACAGTCCAATGGGAGGAAGCAGATAGGATCAAGCAACCTACGGGCAACTACCCTTCTCATAGATGAGATCTGTAGCAATATGAAAACACAGATAATATGACCTTTATTGGTTAATTCATGCATTTTATTGGTTAATAAATTTTGGTGGAAATACCATAAGCATAGTTTTTTTCATGAAAAATCCGCAAAACAAAACATGTAATTTCTTGATGTCATTCCTCCCTTTATAGCATTCTTTTGAAGTTGTACAGTACAGTGTGTAATTTAGTGAAGGATACGCATTATTTTAGCAGGTTTCTATTAAACATGTGTCATTAATATATTTAATTCATGTTTTTTTTCACAGGACTGCACTTTCTTTACACGCAAAGAAATCCTTCGGTGAGTGACGCTTCTCTTCTTTTTCAGAAGTGCTATTGTTATGGTACCTTGCTTCTTAACTCCTGGTCCTGGAGGGTCACACTGTCTGAAGGGCTAATCTGCCCTTGTAGAATTGTCCTGGAGGGCAGTGTCTGTAGGCTTTCATGGCAGCCAGGAACTATGAGAAGGCACAGGTAGGAGCTATAAGCAAAAATCTGGTTGGCCAAAAAAAATTTGCCGAGCCTGTAGTGTAAGTTGTGAACAGATGTAAAGCAGAGCCATCTTCCCAGTAATGTGTGAAATGTTGGTTGGTCATCTTTAATGACAGAGCCAGTCAGAGAGCAGGAGCGTGGTGTGGCCTGTGAATCAATTGAGCTTCTCATATACTTGGTCCTAAATCCAATAATGTAGGTGAGCAACATGCAGGTCACCTGTTGTACTTAAATGCCCATTAAATTACATTACATTATTGTCATTTAGCACACGCACTTATGACTTACACAAAACATCTAATGAAGTGGTGTGAAAAGTTGCAGGACACCACTCTTTTCCCCCATCCACTCTTTTCCCTTCCATCCACTCTTTTCCCTTCTGCTGTCTTTTTTCTCTCTCTCTCTCTCTCTCTCTCTCTCTCTCCCCCTCCCTACTGAACATTTAAGCAACTTGGCTTTGTTTTTCTTGACATAATTATTAGGAAGGACTTACAGTGAGAGGACTGAGAGGACCCAGAACAGGGTCTGTTGCTTTGAGGTGATTTATTGTGTTCCCATACATCACTATGCTGGTCTGAAGGCCGTAGCCCCAACAACCAGGAAGTTCACTGAATCCGCACAAGGTGTGTGCTGAGGGTCTGACCCCAGGAAACACACATCCCCAGCCAGGGGTGGCACAGGGAGGCTTGTTTATCCAGCTAGATATTTACTATTAAGTGTGTAACAGCAATATCCCATCTGGTATTCTAACCAATGGCTATCTGCTGTGTAGTGTAGAAGTGTCATTGTTGCATCGCATTGTTGCATCACTGGTCCATAGTCCAGATCTCTCATTATGACATCACAAGCTTCTGGTGCATAGTTCAGAGCACTCATTGTGACATTAGAAGCTGCCAGATGTGGAGACTGGAAGCCCTTCAGTCTGACTGTGAATGTCCTGCTGTCTCCAGGGGAATATTTTTTTTTTTCTATGAGCAAGGTTTAACATAAATCAATTGTAATTATGTTATTTGCTGTGCCAGAATTATTTCTCCATACATAGTAACAGTATTTGATGTATAAAATATTTCTTTAAAAATATGAAGTTGGACATAATAAAACATAGATCAACATTTACAGCAGAGTTAAAGGCTAGCCTAGTAAATAAACAGGATGTTCTGAAAGATGATGAGCTGACATAGAAAAAATGACAGGCTAGACACCATAATGACTTGCCATTTAGTAATCTCACTAAAGCAAAACATAATGGCTTTTTCAACAAATGCTGTAAAATGAAATTCATATTTCTCACTATCTATAAGTTATTTTCATTTGCATTTTGTGATTAGTCAGTATAACTGCAATGGGTTAATCTAGATTTTGTCTGATGGTGACAGTGTAATGTATAGCAAAGAATAATCTTAAATCAAATACCCTTAAACATTACTGATAATGTGAGTCCGAATAATAAAGATGTTTATCACTATGAAGTGATGTACATGGAAAATAGAGGCCAGAAGCCCACAGAGAGTTCCTGATTGGGCGCATTTCACCGCTGTCCTTTTCTACAACCCAGTTATTGACTCCTTCCCTCCTTCCTGATCCGTTCTGTTAACACAAATAGGCTCCATCAGAGTTATTGATTTTACCATATTTTGTGGGTTCTCAGCCTAAATAAGGCTGACATCAGTTAGACCCATGAACCACTGTCCAGAGCTTCTGTAAAGATCGATACGGACGCGTATCCTCTGCAACGTACTTACTGTGTGGCCTCAACAGCACCAGGAACCGAAACATTTCCCCTGTTTTTGCAATGATGTTGCAATAATCTTGGACATCCAACAAGTGAAACAAACATTCATTTTTCTGTCCTGACTTTTTTGGTGATTTAATTGTTAATATGTGGTTAAATCTAATTTCAGTAAATAAATGCATTTGGCCATCTAAAAATTATTTAAGTTTGTGATGGATATGAATTAGCATGTAGTGCTTATAAAAGTGTGACTTTTTTAAATAGCTAAAGAACTAATGTGAATCTACAATTTTCCTTACAGCAATGCAGTATTTATTAAATGATACTAAAGAGAAGATATTATCATAATAATGCAGGGAATTACAATTACTTGAAATATCAACAGCATCTCATTGGCACAAAATGAGAGAGGGAATGAGGTAGTAGAAATGAGATGTTTCTCCTTTGTAATTTATCACCATCTTCAGAGAGAGAACCATCATTATATGATTGTGTGTATATGCATGAGACAGTTTTGTGGTTTTGGTTCATTTTCAGAAGTCTGTCTATTTTTCATCTCTGACTTCATGCAAAATGAATGTGCCATTCTCTAGCTACACGCATTGCTTGGAATATACACTGCCATAATCGTTTACCAGGAACCGCCCTATTGTTTGTTTCGTGAGTTACGTTGCCTTGTGACTCAGAGAGCTTATGTGTTTCCAGAAGGTTCCGCAGGTATTACCACTGTGTGTCACACCTGATTCATTATTCATGACTGTTTGACGCCCCTGCAGTGTGTCTTGCCACCTGTAGAGGGATCGCGTTCCGGGCCTTTGATACGCCCGCCCGAAGGTCCTGTAACAGCAGCACCACCCGAAACTGATACGTGTGACTTAAAGTAACCCTGTTCCTGATCGCCCTGTCCGTTTCCACTGTGACATTTCAAGTGAATTTATTTATTACTGTTACTATTATATGTGCATTTGGCAGAATGGCACGACTCATTAAATACATATCACACAATACAAAAAGAACAACAAAAACAGTTACAGAGCAAGCGCAATGACACTAAATAGGCATCAACTTGAAAAGCTCCTAAAATAAAAGGATAAGGTAGTACCTAATAATCATATAACGTATTGCATCATGCTGCAGTGATTTTAAATCCTAACAATGATCTACAAAACCAACCTTTATTCAGTGTCTAACAGTGATCCATGAGATGAACAGACTGTAAGAGACAAGAGAGACTGTCCCAGTTCCGTAGTGTTGATGCAAACAGTCGATCTTTGTCATCTCCAGATCAAGTGACCACTTTCAGCAAATGAAAAGCAGGTGTGGGAGAGCAGAGGAGACGATTCGGTTACGGTCAAATAGTCATATTCTGTGAATAATCTCCAACTGGCTCTGTGCTCTGATTTGATAAGGTGTTGTGCCAGGCTGCCTCTGCCCAGGTGAGCCAAGCCTCCAATAAGATACAGACAACACTCCACACATTTTCATCCCCAGATATTTAGATTTCACACAGACTGTCTCATGCGCTCAGTTCTACACCCAGACTACACATACTCTAGAGTCACATGCTCCTTTCTGTTAAATCATTCTGTACCATTTGGGTTTGTAAATTGTATTGTTTTGCTTTGTTGCATGTAGTAGCGATTGTTGGTTGTGTTTTGCTTTGTAGACACAATTTCCCGAGAACATTTGTGGGTAGTGTGTACTTCAGAGATGATTTAAGTAAATTCACATTCAGTGCTATGTGTTTTCTGTCTTGTGATCTAACGGCCTGAAGCATGAGCATTGAGGAGTGACACCCCTCAGAGTTCCCTCCTGCTAACTCCACTCAAATGCTGCATTGGTGGAGCATTAATAAGTTGTCATCCACCGATCTGAACCAATGATCTGAACAAATCGTGGTTCATATAGGTCAGTCATTGGCAGAATATGATTGCTCCACCTGTTGTGGGGTTCATGACTCTCCCATTCCCTTCCTACAACGAAAATGTCTTTGGCTGTTATTGTGCTATAGATAAAAAGCACCCCCAGATGCTATACATGAAACTATAGAGTGGCAGCTCCAGCCATTGAAGCCTCCAGGGTCTGTAGGCCTTTTGTTTATATCATCATCCTTATTTGTGCAGGCAGTCGCTTAACGTGGTGCACCAGATGTAGATTAGTTGCTAAATGAAAGTGAGCCTAAACCTGGAGGACTTCTGGGACAGTATGTTCCACAATCTCAGGGAGTCAACTGGATTTACATGAATTGGACCCTCCTGCTGAAGTCTGGCCTCTTCTGGAATGTTTCCCATGATGATTTATACTTGACAGGCAGACCCGTTTGGGCCTTATGCTAATCTCATGCCAAGAGGCCACCATCATTTACAGGTTTATTAACTGAAATAATGTTTACCTCAGCTGAACCCTGGGGGTGGTGTTGGTGGTGTTGGGGGATTCATTGGAAACCATTGTATAGCTTGTCCCCCCACACCTGTGGCCTTCAGCACCCAGACAATGACTGTATATGGTTATGGCATAGTGCCCAACGTTTTAATTCATGGGGTTAGTTTAATGCCCTGTGCCTTCAGACATGCGCTTTGTGGCTTGGGTACTATGAAAACCCAAACCAAGGCAAAGTGTTTGGTTGGATGTGCTGTACCAGGTATTTATGTATGAGGCTTGACTCACTTTTATGTCCACATAAACACTTACTCTGGGGATAATTCTCAAAAACACATTGCTGAAAATTTGAGTGTAGAACCTCAGTCACATGTACTGTAAAGAACTGATGATTTTTCTGAGAACAGCTGTTAGTGCCCATTCAGCCCAGTCCATCACTGCCTCACTGTAAAAGAGCCAAGTCAGAATGTGAGGATTATTGAACATGTTTTATGTACTGTTAAATCCAGCTAATCAGTGTAAGGCGTCAGTAAAACATTTTGAAAATATGTGTGAATCAGCTGTGAGGTTATGGAAATGCTCACCCATGGTGCAGTAAGCTTGGTGCAGACAAGCTCTTAGTCTGTATTCAGCAGGACACTGGTTATTAAAAGTCTGTGTGGCAAATTGACACATGTGTAGATGTGATTTGTCCTTTTCTCAGTGTGAGCACCTTATCGTGCACACTTTTTGAGCCTGTACTTTGTAAATTACCTTGGATAAGAGCATCTGCCAACTAAACAAATATAATGTAAATGTACAGTATTAAGAAAACGGTATGGATTTTATATGGGGCTCTGCACTGATCCTGGTAAACAGTGTAGGTGCACATGTTTAATGTCAGACCAGGTGTAACCAGGGGTGCCCTGGGATGAAGACACTGCGTTGCCATCTGTCCCGGCCTTAGAAAGAAGTGCTGTTCGCAGCGGGGCTTGGCAAGTTAATGAGATGTTTAATATATTCGGCTCTAATGGCCACTAAACCCTTTGCTTATTCCTCATCAGTGAGCCATTACCGTTTTTTATCTTCCATCCTCAGAGTGCAGCACCCTCACTCCAGGTTTTTCATTATTTCTAACATATACCTATGTGTGGAGCTCTGTCACGGGCCAGCGCCGCTGTAGATTAGCTTCATCGGGTCACGGGAGGAGGAGGGGTGGGATCCATCATACTGCAGAGCCGTATATAGTGGGACGGTGGGGCTGACCTGGCAGGGAAGGGGACATTGCGAAACCTGATCCCTACAGCCTCCGGCCAATGAAGTGAAAGAGTCAGGATGTGTTTGTGGGGTGTGAATGCAGCAGGGAAAAGGGTGTGGTTTTCACCTTTGGTCATGTTTCTTAAAACTCCTGATTGGATCTTGTCAACATTGTCATCTTGAAGGAGAAAACATAGCCTTGGGGTCTGGGGGACATTTGCAAAGGTCACAGGACTACAATAGAAGACAGCTCCATTATCTTTATTGTAGTTTGAAATTGTAGTCTGATTGTCATTGTTCAAGGTTTGTAATAAATCTTACTTTTCATTATTGCAATGGAACAGCCAGGTTTTCCTTTGGATGTTATGAGTTAGATGTTAAGTGTTGGAAATTAGGTTTAGGGGTTAGGGAATGCTTATGTTTATATTTTTGCTTTCTGAAAGGAATATAATTCAGCTGTGGTGAAGTTCAGCACTGCTCAGAGATATGGGGATACTCTATATTAAATCCAATAACATGCCAAGAGATGACCCTGGAACTTGTCAGTTCTGGTAGAATTGTGATTGTAATTAAGATAATGTACAACAACCAGCTATTCCAAATCAATCAATTAATCTTCAGGGGTTAAAAACATGTAATGGTCTTTTTAAAATCCTGCTCACTGATTGGGCAATCAGGTGAAACTTTACCATATTGAATTGCATGGTATTCCATATCAGTCAAGCCTCTCTTGAATGCTGTTGACCAGGTTGTGTTGTAATCACTCTCCCTTACACAGTGAAATATGAAAGCATGGATTGGGTGACAAGCAAACATTTTCCTCTGAAGCTCATTTTCACCAAAAGGAGTTTAGCACTCAGATGGGAGATAAGTTAATGAGGCCCGACCCTGCTTAGCTTCCGAGATCAGACAAGATTGGCCATCTTCAGGGTGGTATGGCTGTAAGCATACACTACATACTATACACCTCAGCCCCAAAAGCTGATGTAGTCAAGGTGTAATAATGGTCCTCTGTCTCTCCCTGGTAGGTTACATGGACGATACCATGAACTGGCTCCACATTTAGTACCAATGGACTACACGGATGAACCAGATGTCACGCTGCCCTTAGCCCTCATAGTCAACATGCCAGAGCTAAAGGTAACACTGCAGTTTGGGATGTAGGTATGGAGGGGGATGACTGGGAGGTGAAGCCATTTAATTCTGTAACAGTCACACAACGCAAGAACAGGAGTCACAGATTTTTGCTAATCCCAGACTCTTGCTCACAGAGAGAGAATGCAGCAGTAAGAGATGGCCAGGGACAGAGAAGCCAGGTCAAGCCTAAAGGTCAGATCCTGGTACCTCGTCTTCCACTGCTTTAGAGGCCATCATGCAGTGAACAGGAAGTGTGCTTTTGCGCATGTCCATGGTGCTGTGTGCACCAGGTGCTGCTTCTGCGTTGGGCTGTGCGCAGTCCGTGCAGGAAGAGATGCTCGGCTGACTGTGAGAGAAATAATCACCTTTAGTGAACCGCTGCATCCATGGAGAGCTACCTCAATGTGTGCATTCCTGACTGATTTATAAGGATGGCTGCTAAAAGAAGCAAGCTCCCCCCAGCTCCCTTAGTACCTCACTCATCCCTTCCACTCTGCTCCGTCCCTCTTCATGCTCAGGTGTCAGTTCCGGTTGCCATGTTGGCCTTTTGCTTTTGCGTGACTCACCGGCTCGGAGCAGAGCTGATGGCAGCCACTTGAACAGGGATTTATGGAGGTCTGACCGCATGCAAGTCCCAAAATGCCGTACACGCTGAGGAAACATAAATCACCTGCCTGCCTTCATGGATGTCTGTGATAATTGGCTTTTCAAGGGGTGGAATGGTGGATTGAATCATTATACTCTTGTTGACATGGCAGTGTCAGGAGGCAGTTTATATCAGAATCATTGCCAAGAGGGAAATTTGCAGACTTCTTGTCAGCCATCACAGGGGAGGGGTCACGTGGGGACCTTTGGGGACAGCAAATCAGACCATTTTAGCTTCATCAATAGCAGAGTCAGAAGTTACACTGTTAATCTGTCAGTAAATAGAATATAAATAGAATATCTGTGGTGTCACTACTTCCTAATACTCCCGTACCCAATCTCTATACCCTCCCGAACTCAAGGTAATCACACCCCCCCGATGTACAGGATTTAACTGGATCTCCTGAATTACGGCCTGAGCTAAGATGTGTATTTCATTGCCCTTTCATTGGCCGCATAAATCTGTCACTCATTCCCTGACCTCCGGCATTAGGGCTCATCTCTATATGACATGACTGAATGTGTCTCCTGCAGGAAAACCCCTTCCGGAATCGCATCGTGGAGTCTTTTTCCGAGGACGGACTTGGGAACCTCAGCTTCAATGACTTTGTGGACATGTTTTCCGTGCTCAGCGAGATGGCCCCCAGAGAACTGAAGGCCATATATGCCTTCAAAATATATGGTGATTATGGTTTGGTTTGATTTTTTACTTGCAAATAACTAAAATTGTATTTGTTGATTGATCCAGTCTGAAGTGTATACTAGTTAAAATATTTGAAATATGCATGTTGGGCTTTTTAAAAATTTAATCATCTGTCAGTAATTTAGTCTCCAAGTACTTCTTTCTTTGTCTGCAGATTTCAATGTAGACAATTACCTTTGCAAGGAGGATCTGGAGAAAACGCTGAACAAGCTAACACGAGAGGAACTGACAGCGGAGGAGGTGAACCTGGTGTGTGAGAAGGCCATCGAAGAGGCGGACCTGGATGGTGACAACAAGCTCTCCTTCGCTGACTTTGAAAACATGATCTCACGCGCTCCTGACTTCTTAAGGTAACTGAGGACAAAAACCTGTAGAAGACATGTTAATTCTTTCAGGCATACCATACAGTTTAAACAAAAATTGTAAAACCTGTGTTCTGTGGAATACAGGAAGAGGAATTCAAACTCTGTGGAGCAAACTTATAGGAGTTAAATGTAGAATGCTGACACACATACTGGTGAAGGCATTTGTCCAAAGAAGAGCTGGTCGGGTTGTTTGGTGAAGAGCGTTTTTCAGTCCTGCATAATGGTTCTCCTAGCAAGCACTAATAAAAAATTCCTCCAGTGAGCAAACAGTGCATGATCAAACGTATTTTATAGCAGACCTGTCCATATATCACAGAGTTGTAAAGCGTTCATTTGGGAGTCCAAACCAACCGGAAAGAACTCAATAATAATAAAAGGTGGTATCGCTGAAGTGATGATTTCGCTGGGCAATGATATTCCCCATGAATCTGTCAATCACACAGGCACTGTCTGAGATTGGCTGGATCTCCTGAGTACCTTGGGCCTGATTGGCAGGATATGTCTCCATAGTTATTGGCCCAGGCCTTAGACAGCAGTGGTCAGTTTAACCGCATTCTGTGCATAGTAGTTGAATCACTGGCAGGATAGCCTCTTGTCTGAGTACAGACAGGTTGCTCCTCAGAAACAGCAAGTTATATTCTCTCAGTGCTGTCAGACATGACTCTGCCATGCAGAGGTAATATAAACAAAGCAAACTTTGAATTGAATTTTAGCAGGATCAAGCTCGCACAGTCCTTTGCATCCAGCCCAAATTCACAGGTGACATCTGCAATCGATTAAGAGCAGGCCTCAGGGGAACTGATAGCTTATAAACTCTGTTTGAATCTCGAGTTTTACCATTAGCAAGCGTGTGTGTAGTTTAATGGCGACATTAATGCCTGGCTTCGGCACCAGCTAAGTGATCTTTTCTTGGAGAATAGACACCTCTTTCTCGTCTGAAATAGCAGTGTATAAATCACCGGGGGCCGGCAGTTAGTCTTATTCCAGCTCCAGAGTGGCACATAATGGCGTTAAACGGAAAAGCCAAGAATGGCGTCAGGGGTCCCCAGAGGATCAGTCATCAGCCAGGACGGAACGGGAGGCTGGAGAGTGATTAAGGGGGGATGGCTGGCTGCTCCTCTTTATTCCACTCATGGGGTCTGTAGAGTAAATCAGGGTCATTGCTTTGTATCAAATTAAAATAAGCAGAAAATATGATCCAATATGTGCTTTTTTTACTGATATATCATGTTTTTTCTTCTAATTAATCAGGTGTATTCAGGTGTATGAGTAAATATGGAGGGCCCAGCATGTGTGTGTGTGTGTGTGTATGTGTATCTCACAGAATGTGTTTGTAATTGCAGCACCTTCCACATACGAATCTGAGAACACGGTCATCAAAAAGGATGTGAACGACAATGAGAAAAGATCATCTTTTGCCTGGCTGGGACCACGGACTACAGCAGAGATCCTGACCACACCCTGACGGTGCCCTGACCACGCCAGGACCACAGCCCTGAGTCTGTCTGCCACATGCCTAGAGGGGTTTGGTGCTCTCCCTCACCACTGTCGCCAGATATGGTGTGCAGTCCCAGCATCATGGGTGACCGGCTGGGTTTGCACGATCTTTTTGGTGTTCTTAGAAGGAAGCACAGGCCTTGAGCCACGTCACAGTTAATGTGTAAGATTAACAAAACACAGAACCAAACGCATGCATGCTTCCCTCCTCCTTCCCTGTAGAACCTCACACACCCATGTACCGATCTCGGTCAAAGGAAATGCACCTTTTGTTCTCAAAGAGGAAGAGGAAAAACATTTTAAAAATCTCCCAGATTCATTTGGATACTTCTTACAGGCACAGTTTTGGGGTGCGGAGATTGATCCTGCAGGTCTGGGGCTCAGCTGTGGAGCTTTTATCTTACTGCTGTCCTTTTTAAAAACTGGATGTTGGGGCTTGTGTGACTGACATTCATCAAAGATAAAGAGGAACAGGTGACAAGGAAAAGAAAAAGCACAGTGTTGTCAGCAAGGACACAAAGAAAGTCTCTTCTCTAACAGCTATGCAATCAGTCTTTCTCCAGGACATGCATGGATACGACTGTAAATTGCAAATTCGCTTTGTCATTTTTATTCCAACAGAGGAGCATGACGACAATCATAACTTAACTGTTCTCCAGTTGATTAAAGGGCTTTCCAACCCCCTTCCCCCCAACACCTAACACCTTCCCAAACTTTTTTTATCAGGCTTTAATACCTTTTATCCTTAGGAAATCTTTAACTTTCAGATGTTTGCGTCAACAGTCCCTGATAAACCTTTTTTTGTCAGTTGTTTGACGTGATACAGAGCATTTGGGCTACATTTTGAATAAATTCCATTTCTGTTGCTTGTTGATTTGATGAATACTTAATGAAACTCTTTTGAAATCATTTATTGTCTCCTTTTCTTTTTTTTGCAAAAAGACTGTTCCCCTTACAGTGGCATTATACTAAGTTAAGCTAAATTAAGCTAAGCTACTAAAATAAGTTTTCAGTTACACGATGGTTGAAAACAGGTGAACATACTGTAAATAGTGCTGTTTCCATACATTTGTTCACTTTAAAGTACAGGAACGCTTTGCAATATAAGTACCATGTCTGTAATTTATTGAGTCATTTAGGAAGTAATCCTTCCCAATAAGACAGCATTCAGCTAAAGAAAGACAGCATGTTTTGCACACACACACAAGCAAGATGTGCAGCTCACCTGGGTTTGATCACGTGTTGACAAGGTCAGGGCAGGTGAAGGAAGGTGAGTGGTAAGGGCAGGTGAAAGATTATAAAGATCGATAAAGATGTGATAGTGGTTCGGCTTCCCCCTCAGAGAGGCTGAGAGAAGGTTGTAAGCAGAGTGGGATCATTAGGCGTGGGCTGCCTCAGCACTTACAGGGCTGACTGTGCTCTCCACAAACTGGGCACTATAAATCTGCTGCTCCTAGGGGGGCAGGCAGGGGAAGCACAAAGGAAGCGTCCTTGACCATATTAGTTTAAAGGTGATATATAGCCCCCCCAAATACTCATGTTGCAAGGGTTTGGATATTTGCCTCAAAAACAAAGGTGTGTTGGAGGGCTCTGACACAGAAGTAGGGGGTACAGACTTAATTGGTGAGATTCTGCAACATCTGAGGGGTGGTTCAGCTGAAAGGGAGTGTGTGTGTGTGTGTGTGAGAAAGAGAGAGAGACAGAAAGATTGCACACACGGTCAATAGATTTTATTCAAACATTGTTTTCAGTTTCAGAGTTTAGCAGGGAACCCAGAGGTGCTTTTGGCTGCTCTGCGGTAAGACTTGGAGTTTCAGTACATACTTGTTCAGAGCATCATTAATAGTAAAGAAAGTGCTGTGTCATGACAGATGGAATATTTATGACTTGAACTTTAGTTGCTTTAATCAAAGGATATTTCCATGTTATGAGTCATAAATATGATTTGTGTTTACAGGATCATCAGTGTAGATGATGTTGCTCCGCTGCAACTTCCTCACATTGATATTACTGGTATTGAGTCATATTACTGTACTAAACAAGGTGAAAATCGTGAAGGTTAAAAAAATCACAGGAAATTTTGACTGTAACAGGGTCTTCCTGCATGGGGCGCCACATTGAAAACCTTCTCCCAGATTAAGGGAAGTCTAATAGCTGGATTTCAGGACGCTAATGTTGAGGAGACTTTATACTCACGGTTCGTCATTTTGCCTGTAATTGAGATACCTACATTATCTGCTAAAAAGACATGCTCATCCAGGCATGCTTGCATTACTTATTTTAATAAATTATCCATATGCATAGATTAATATTGTCAGAAGATGTTCAGATGGAGTAATTTGCTCAAAGTGCAATGGACGCAGCTCATCCAGGATTCAGACCTTCTGATTGGTGATCACTATCCCCCCCCGGTCACCACATCATGGTATTACTTTCAGTATTTTTCATGTTTTGCAGCAGTTGTGCTTGAACAGTAAATGGCACACACACATGTGACTAATGCACACATTACGGGTGCATCTAACCTGATTTATCCACATGGACCATGCAGTGTTCAGTGTACATCAGCTTTATGGGTCAAGAATTAGATAGGGGGAGGGAGAGGGGGCAGTAAATTTCCATCAGCTGAAACCTACACCATCCATAAAAGTCGCAGAGAGGACACCAAGTGACCATAAAATGCATACATCTGGCACAGCCATGCCCTGGATGTGGATTTAATTTGAGTATAGACCGTAAGGCAATTCCTGCAGAAACGTTGCTCCTATCAAAAACACTTTATCACCAGGGTTATGTAAGTGCTGTAACTGCGCTGAAGCATGAAATAAAAAGGGGCCGAGAAGAAACGGTGTCAGACGTTTTTTTTCTCCTCAGCAGCTCGCGGTCGTTAGGGCAACGGACCCAGGCTAATATGGTCTTAATTCCTCATCCTATTAGCTGCGACGCCGTTTACAATGCTGGCGTTAAAAATCCGGGGGAATTTGACTCCCGTATGCAGCAGGTTTGTTAATTACGCTCCTCGTGGAGAACATCTGCTGATTTAGATTTCTGCAGGACAGCTCCTGTTTGGGCCTGATACAGCCTGCAGGCCAGTCTGGCTGTAAACCAGTAATGTGCACATAGCCTCCCGCCACACTGCTTGGCCTGGTGCTGTGTATAAAGCCGTTGTCCACGTCACACTAAAGGCCTTGTAGAATAACCTTGACTCCGTTTTAAGACACCTGTGGCATCTGTTAACTTCAGCACTCACAATGAAGTTATGTACCTTCAGCCACTGTGCAGGATTTAGAAACGTTTAATGGCGCTCTGAGAGGTGCCGATCTCGACAGCTGCTGCACTTCTCTGTAGGACCACGCTTCCACTAAGCAGGCATAAATATGCAGGCACAGGGGTATGTCCCCTTCCAAAACTGCACTTCCTTTGATTAAAGTGAGCAAAAGCATTGAAACAATGTTTTTTTTTTGTACTTTTTAAGTTTTTTATGGCGCAAAGGACAAAAGTACAGATGGATCAAGTCTGAGAGGCTGTAGTCTGCTTTGTCTGTGCTCTTCTCAGTGCACATGATGAAAAGTAATCTCTGAAACAGATCACTGCACTGCCAGGTTGAGTACGAACAGGAAAAACAAAAAAGCTGAAATGCTGAGAGATAATTATTCTGAGAAATATATGATATTAAAGGTGGAATGCTGAGCTGTGCCGCTACCTTCACAGCATGAAGAATGAGGTGCTAGAATATGAGATACAACCCCCTTCTTAGTCTCAACTCTTGAAATACTGAAAATCTTGTAAATTTGACATTTCCTGCAGGTAATGCCATTCATTGTATCCGTATTTGCATCTGCAGGCATGGATTTCTAATGGTTTCCTTCCCTGGGTCTTCCTGGGTTCTTTTAAAAGACTGGTAATATTCTGGCATATGTGTCAAATACTACAGAACTCTGCATATACAGCTGAGGCCATTGATATAGTATGGTGGATTTCTTAGTTTTTAGTATGAGGATTGCCTGTGATGATACTGTTTACAGCACTGATGCCTCTCTTATTTATGAGTATATTTATGAATATGAGCATGACCAAATTTGCCACAACCTTAAAAATATCAACTCAGTCACTGGTGACATATTGATTGACTCCCCTTGATGAAGATGGGTTTGTCTAACACTTTTCTGTCTTACAGTCTGTGCACAGGTGTGTAAATCATAAAGCTAGGCATCCCCGAGTGCACAGTAAATTTTATTTCTGGTGACAGTTATGAGGCACTGTGTGTATAGCATGCAGAGGACAGCCCATATTTTGAGGCAGCGGCGAGCCATGCTTATGGATTTATTTATGTTCTGCTGAGCTTTGTGCTGAAGGGGTCAAATGACCTTTCTGTTAATATGATCATTACCATAAACTGTGCAATGTACGTGTCACAGAAAACCTTCCAAATTCATGTCTATGAAGTGCACACATCTGGTAGTTGTATCTGAGCTAAAGACCTGGGTCTCAGGGCATCAGTCACACTCTTGGGGCTGTAACTTGAGGGGGTGAAGTCCCCTCCTGTATGATGCTCTCAGGCTTGCATACAGTAGCCCTGAGGAAGGGGCTTGGTGCTCTGGCAATGACAACATTACATTTCTGTGGGATCAAATGCGGGAATTGGGACCTGTTGTTATCGTGTTAAACCGCTAAGTGTTTGCTGAAATTACTAACATGTATTTCATATATATAAAATTCTACTTTGTTTTAAAGGTGGAATTACTTCTATTCTGTGACATGAATGATTTCAATGAGTTTTCAGCTTTAGAATTTATTAAATATAAATACATCAAAACAATAATTTTCACAATGGTATATTTTGGTTAGAAGGAAAGAACAAAAAGTCTCTTTTTAGATAAATAACATACTGTTTAAACCCAAGTGAAAATGACAGAAGGAGTCTTGGAAAGAAGAT
Organism: Megalops cyprinoides; assembly: GCF_013368585.1. Classification (NCBI taxonomy): domain Eukaryota; kingdom Metazoa; phylum Chordata; class Actinopteri; order Elopiformes; family Megalopidae; genus Megalops; species Megalops cyprinoides. The sequence continues at coordinate 17,957,892 of NC_050595.1, read as the reverse complement.
CATGTGCCCTGAGATGGCAGTTCTTTTGCAGGTGCATCGATCTCTTCTGTGCACCATGGGGAGGGTGGATCTCCCTACTAAATCCAGTGTGATGGAGTCTGCTTCTATCCCTGTGCTGTTTTTTTTTTCACATAGAATTTTATTTTTTCTTATTTTCCGGAAAAAATTTACGCCATCTATCAACCTGCAGAAAGAAAATAAATTAATTACACCGAGGCTTATTTGCATCTTGTCGCCTACAGCATGGTGTCTGCTAAGCTAAATAATAATAGTATGTACAGAAAATGCTGGACATACCTTTATTCCCCAGCTGGACTCTGAGTGTTTTGGCTGAAGGTTCTCCAGCGTCTCGTAGGTGTTACTCTGGGGGCCATCCCTGAGGCCATGATCTGGGATTTGCTCATAGGTGTTGCTGTGATCAGTGTGTGTGATGGAGCTCTCCTTGTGACCCTGATCTGGGATCAGCTCATAGGTGTTGCTGTCGGCAGTGTGCATATGGGGGACACTCCAGAAGCCCTGATTTGGAATCGGCTCGTAGGTGTTGCTGTGGGCGGTGGGCATGTGTGGGAGGCTCTGGAAACCCTGATCTGGGATCAGCTCATAGGTGTTGTTGGTGAGGACACGGCCTTGCTGAGGTTTGTGGGGAACCTGAGCGTACGTGCTGTGGTCCTGCAGAGTTGCTGCTGCAGGGGGCCGAGAGGGGTCCATGGGGCCCCACCCACGCCCATGCGGCCCCCACCCGCTGTCCTGGGCCTGTCGCAGCCCGCTGGCAGTCTGGTAGAGGGGGTTATCGCACAGCTTCTCCAGGCTGCCGCTGGACTGGCCCTGGCTGGCTGACTGGCTGCTGTGGTCCCGCGGGTCCAGAAGGGAGTAGGTGTGACAGGTGGCTCTTTTGCAGGAGGTGGGCGAGAGTTTTGGGGGCGTGTGGGAAGGGGCACTCAGTCTGTGACCATGCTGGATCTCTGTGCTGTCATCCAGTAGGGGTAATGACCTGCTCCGGCAGTTCTCCAAGTTCAGCTCTGAGTACACCATATTCTGCATTGGACAGGGCTTGGCCTCCTGGGTTTTGGATTGGCCCCAAGAGGGGCAGCTGGGTCCATTGCTTTGGGAGCCGGTCAGAGGGGTCTGGGCCCTCATCTGACCTCTGTCGTGATCCAGCTGGGCATACAGGACTTGAACGCTTGCTCTGTCCAGAGAGCCACTCAGTGTACTCCTCAGAGGAGCACCCCCTCTGGGCAGCGGAGGTACTGAATGCACCTGGAAGCACAAAGACTTTCAATGATTTCCAATTTGCTTGATGTTAAAAAAGTAAAATTGCTAAGATCTATAAATGGGACTCAGTGACCTGTAGAGGAAGAGAAATCCTCTTCACGGAAGGCAACTGCGTACCTCTGAAGCAGCTGTCCTGTCATAGGATACAGCTGGAGCAAGCTTTCTGTTTCTGCTTTTGGGGGGAAGTGTTGGGGGGCGCTCAGTGGCATGGTCGCTTCTCTGGCTCCACATGTCTTTCATGGCCTTCACGCTGACCGCAGACCTGTCCTTCAGGTCCACCTGGACAACATCGTAGAGCTCGCTGGTGGAGGGCTTTGAGGAGACACCAATCATGTGCATCTGTTGCAACTTAGACTCTTTAGGCTCTGCTCACTTATACAATCTACCAAAACAGACAATACAGAGACAAGCTTCAAGCTCATCCACTGTCATTAGAGGACTGAAGGAAAGTGCTTGATCTAAAATGCAATGTTCTATTCAGGACATCTCTCAGGACTACACAGTTCATCTCATGCTGAGAGCGTTCACTAAGATCAAAGGTTAGGACAGTGCTGTAAATTGGGAGCAGCCCCCTCACCTCAGAGCAGGGTGTTGTCAGAAACTCCCCAAAGGGCTCAATAGGGTTGGTTGTGTAGAACTTGATCAGGTCGGAAAGGTTGCTGTGGGTCTCTGTGTCTCCTGTGACAATGAGCTGCCCAGCCTTGTTCAGGTTGATCACAAAGTGGCGACATCGATCGTTGCCTCTGAAAGTACAATTCCAGCTAGCCCCACGATAGCCCCAGCTCCATGTCGCAAAACTTATGATCCATCCCACATTTTGCATTTCGCCTCCACTGAATTATACTACTCTGTGCATGAATGGGTGGTCTTTTGGTCTCACAATACTTCAAAAATTAATCAAACATCAAAATTATATCTCAAGAGGTGAATCAATCTGACCAATACAGCACTGGCAAATAGTGAGTGAGAGTGAGATAGTGAGAGTGATTTGCATGTGGCTGACAGTGAACCTTTAATCAAAACTGGGGTGGAGTCACAAAACTTCCTTCTGAATAATGGTGAGACATGATACAAAACAGATACAGCTCTAAAAGTCAACACCTTGATTAGAGTATTCACTCTCCTTCACTCATTCATTCATTCATCTCCTGAGTGGTGAGGTGGGACTTCACCTGTAGGAAAGGATGTAGCCTATGGCTTTGTCATTGCGGCGAATGAGAAAGCAGCCTAGTGGTTTATCTCTCAGCTGATCTTCAGCATCCCTGTAAAAAGAAAACAAAAAGAGGAAGTGGTCCCACCATATAAATGTCACAGTCAAATGTGATTAAAATAGATGTAGATGGACCACAGCCGGTGATAGCTGAATGCTGAATAAAAGCATTTTAACAGCTCTGCTGTGAAAGCTCCCATTAAAGTTTCATTTACTCCTCACTTTCATTTACTTCTTCAACCCTTGGACTGTCCAATCAGATCGAGACAATTAGGAGGACCCCTCCAACAATCTTATAATGGTTAAAATCATTGTTTGTAAATACTGTACCCTGAGTCCACCATTGATTAGATTATAACAGTTTACACAAGATTATTGGAATTGTTATGATTATTGGAATTGTTATCTGCTGTTCAACTGTTATCAAATGACAACCAATGCATGCACCATACACATATTCTGATTTAAGGAGAAGCTGAACACCATCCAAAACATAGCTTACTTTCTGGTGATGCACCCCTGGAACCAGGTGGGGAAGGTGCCCTTGTGCAGGAGGAGGGGCACCTGAGTCTCACTGAACCACTTAGAGGCCAGCTCCCGCTGCCTGCCCTCCGAGTTCTCCTCCGGCAACTCCGCGGCTGGCTGTCTCTGCTCCATCCTCACACACTACTCCTGACCCAAAGGTACTCGCAAAAGAGTGGAGCAGCGGCTCTGCTATCCCATAATATCCCTCCGGCGCTGAAAGAGGCGGGAGGTCTGATTTGCCTATTTTCCACCAGACGTCACCCCTGTGCTGATGGACCCCTGAAAGGTGCCATTGTTCTAGTTTATGGTCCCTGGTCTGACCTCGGCTGCGGCTGACTCCTACCAATGCGACCGATTTTACTATCACTGTTCCTACTTCCAGCTCGGAGTGCGAGACCGGGGGCTGCATGTAAATCTCTTTCTATTTGTGGCTCTTCAAATTAGAAAAGGGATCACAAGAGACGAAAGAATCTTACCAAAACAATGCAGGCAAATCAGCCCAGGAGATAAACAAAGGGCATTTGGAATTAAACAAAACTGAACTAGGCCACTAAGCTTTAGCCTGCAGTGGTGAAAACAGACAATTAACAGCACTGTGAAGTTAAACACCTTGGTTTGCACTTTTAATTTAATGTAATAACATTTCTAGATGGAGCAGTGCAGAGTGGGGTCAAGGTGAAGGGTGCATCTAATAAGTATCCTGTATATCTGTCTGCTGGGCATGCCAGCTGTGGTAGCATTGTGTAAGAAATGTGCCATGTGTTGCTGCATTGAACACCTACATTTATGGATGGATAACATGTACAATAAGGACATCTGTGGAAGGAGGTAATGATTAACATTGTTAATAAAGTATGTAAATAACTTCTCTTGTATTGAACACTTATACAGCCCTTTCCGTGACATGTTTCTGTATGGAAGTAAAGTGTTGCTCCATGCTGTGACCTGGAGATGACCCGGGGGTCGGGCTGGCTAAAGAGGGTCTTCCTGCAAAACATTGCAGCGAAGATGCCCTGGCTGGTTTTCACATCTTTGACAAGACCAATAACTGTATTCACATAAATAACTGTCTTCACCTAAACATTCATCTTCTCCTTCTAGAAAGCATTTAATCTCTGAGGATAGCAAGACATTTCATGATAAGTTCTCATTTTTGCAGAGACATTGGAAAGTCAGACTTTATTTTATTTTACTGTTCTTTATAGCTGAGTACACAGGACCTATGAAAAGAGTAGAGCTTTCACTCTACATAGGTTCCTTGTACAGCCTTTTTTTTCCTTCAGTATTGCTAATGAAGTATTTTAAAATACAGAATTTTAAATACAGAAGTGTACATACAGAATTTCTGAATCAAATTAAATTTAATTCAGCTAGAAGTATCCCTAAAATGGACCCCTCAACAGCACAATTCAAAAGCTCATATTCACATTCATCATCTTTATCAACTTCATCATCATCATCTTCTTCATCAACTCAGCTTCATCTATGAGACGTAGTGCTTGAGCATTACCTTGCCAGGCTAGACATAGTTATGTTTTGTCTTTGGTTTTCGACTGAAAGGGTTAACCTTGTGGTTGAGCCGGTGGACTGCATGGTGGATGTTATCTGCAGCTGTGACATCACTGGCACTCAGCATTAGTCAACAGTATCTGATCCTGCCCTCTGTGATACCTGTTTTAGTTCAACACACAGCTCCACCACCTAAGCCCTTCATTTAGTGTTTATAAGAGAGGTGCAGCCACATGAGCTTCACTGTGTCTCTTGTAATATGAGGAGTGTATGTGTGTGTGTGTACGCATGTATTTGTGTGTATGTTTGTAAGTGCGTATATGTGCATGCACAAGTATGTATCCATGGGTATGTGAATCTGTGTGTGTGTGCGTGTGCATGTGCACATGGATACATATATGTTTGACTGTGTACGTCATTTGACGGTGTGGGTGCACATGAATGTGTGGCAGTGCGTTTGATGATGATGATGTTGGTGTGTGTGTGTGTGTGTGTGTGTGTGTTTGTGTGACTGTCATGATTAAAATGTTCCCAGATGAGATTTTATTCTCCTTTCAGGTTTCAGTTGTCCTAATTTGTCTCCAAGATGAGTCCCGCTGTCACTGCACTGATAAGTATCTGTGCTTGGGGACACTTTTCACTTTAAGGACCAAGGTATTTTCAGCTTATCGAAGCGTTTTGCTGATCACTTCTCTGCTCAGATAGTTATCGGCTTTGGCTCCCTAGGAAACACTGGCATCTGAATATATGAAACAGAGGCAAGGTGAATCAATTTAAAACAGGCTGCAAGGAAATTTACTCTCAATTACATATTTACTGAAACACATTTTTGTGTCATGAATGTTTATGTGAAAATAACTACATCCAAAACATATGTTCCTTTTGCATAACATCAGACCTTATCTGCACCATCACCAATATAGCATAGCTCTCTATAGCTGTATAGCTTAATTCAATGAATTAACAATACATTAGAGTTAAAAATGACTTACATGCTAACAACTGTAACATGTACTGTATATTATCACACAGTAAAAATGACTGTGAGAACATCACAAATGACATTGTGTCTCACACCTGCTATGTGTGGGAATTTCAATTCACTTGGGCTCCTTATTTTGATAGCATTAGATATTTAAAAACTGAAGGAGGTTCTTGCACTGTGTTGTCCTGCACATGGTGTATGTGTGGTGTATATGAATCAGCAGTGTGGTGTAGTGGTAAGGAACAGGGCTCATAAACCAAAAAAATTCTGGTTCAATTCCCCCATTGGGGCACTACTGTTATACCCTGGAGAAGGTACCTCACCCAGTTGCCTTAGTAAATATCCAGCTGTATAAATGGATAAAATTGAAACATTAGTGTCTGCTAAATGCTAATGATGTAATGTAATATATATGGAATAGATACATTAGAACAGCGGGACAACTACAGAGGAGGAACTTGTGCTGTAGAACCAGGGCACAAGCTCTGGTTCAAAGGTTACAGATATTTGAGTGAAATGCAGTTATCGAAAAGTCCAACCATTAAAATTACCAAATTAAAGATAAAAACTCTGTTTTTGTTTGGTCCTTTTGGGAGTTAATTAGTCCTGAACCATATTAAGATATCTTAAAGAAGAACCATGGCTTTTTCATGGGTTTCTGTTGATGAGCAACCCGGTGCGCCTTCTGCTGTGAAAATGAAGGCTTACCTACTTTCAGCTTTTGGGCATTGTAAGCTGTCTGTGCCAAGATGACAAACTCCTCAAGCATTTGTACTGTAAGCAGAAAAGCTGCAACCTTGTGAGCTTTGACAATGTTTTATCCCATCCTTTCCAATAGGAGGGGGCTAAAATCATGTGGAAAAACTAGACAAACAAAACAAATCCAATTTCAGAGATGACCCGTTATGGAGGGAAACTTGCTGAAGGCACAGACCCTGTTTTTCATTGCTCCTAAATAAAACCACAGACCACGTGCTAGTACGCTCACAAGACATATAACAACGTCATTGCTGGTGTCTTCAATGACAGAATAGCATGACCCATGTGAAAAAAAAATCACTTTTGAAAGATAAAAGAGATTCACATCAAAACTAACAAGATGCCAGATTTTCTCTGATATATTTATGTCAGGACTGGGATTCTTCTGGATTCAGCCTAAGACTGGTCAGAGGTTTAAAGGGAGAGTGCACTACAGAGTGCTAACCCAGCTAAAGTTGCAGCAACGTCACCAGTAAGTGCTCATTTGCTCACCACGAAATATGGTTGCCAGGACGTCAAGGTTACGGGCTGACAATGTCACAAAATTGCATTGCCCTTATGAAATGGCACCTTTCACTTTCCACGTTGCCTAAACGTCCCACTTGACATTGTAGCAACATATGTTTGGTCTTTAAATTATGTTGCAGCAACGTAAGGGCAACGTGACTGTGTTAGCTGGGAAGGAGCCTGTGAATCTGTTACTGAAGGTGCCACTAAGCGTCAGGACAAGAGCACAATCGTTATCCTTCCCTAAGGCCCGGGATCTTTAACTTGCTGAGATGAACACACCTCCTGTCGTGTTGTGCCTTATGAGGGGTGAGGCATGCAGTTTGAAACCTATAGCACACCCAGGATGTGGTTTGCAATGTCAAGCAGCCTATTACGTGTACTCAAAGTAGGCTGCTTCATGCATGTCATCAAACCATTCAAGGTTTTAGTCAGAGGTTGAATTTATTGGTGAGAAGTTAGAGGATAGTTTTGGTGTCCTTTAAGTACAGGAGTACAGAATTAGAGATTGAATCCTGTGCTGCTGAAGGCCACCCAGATAGAGGCAGCATTTTTTCCCCCAAATAATCTTTCATTTCTCATATGTTTTTCATTCTGTTAATGTCTCCTGCCTTGTCCCAGTGGGACTTGGTGACAATGGCCTAATTTGTTTAGCTGTTCTTTTCTAAGCATTTCCCGCTTGGGCCAGTCAGCATCGTGTTTCAGCTCTTGTGAGTCATTCGGTAACAGCGGGAAACGACTTAACACGGTGACCTTTTGGATTCTGTGTCTAAAAAAACCTAGCAAAGAAAAGGGTAGATCTCGTTATTTTTGAGCATCTTATCCACAAAAAAATGTTTTCTGGAATTATGGAAAAAGTGCGACAAAACTGTGGTAATAAAATTTTCATCCGTTCTGAGACTGTGACGCCTGCTAAACGGATCTGAGTAACTAATTCTCGCTCTATGACCGACTTTATTTACACAGCATTAGACTTACATTGCGATCAGATGTTTTTTTTTTTGAGTATTTGAGTATTTGAGTAGACGACCTTTCTGCAGCATATTTGTCTGTGCATGGCATGTTTGTTGTCTCTGTCTCTGTTTCTCTAATTAAATATTACGCCTTCCCTGCGTTAGGGAACTTCATGCTGAAGGGTGTATCTTGACATGTAGGTGTCATTTATTAACATTAAGACAGTTATCCAGTGGAAAGCAAAAGACTAAAGACCTACATTCAGACAATATCAAAAACTGATTTGACTGATCCATACAATTCATATAAATTTAGGGTCCAAGGTGCACGGTTGTAGGAAGTTTGCCATACATTCGCGAGAATTCAGGCTTTCATTAGAGCAAAGTAACAGCGAATCTATACCTCCCTCTAGTGGTAGTGTAGTAGACCTATAATTGACACACAATGGCTACCCGTCACAAAGTTTAGCAAGGTGAATTACAACGCCGGTACGTCACACTAAAAACGTGAATTTTACATATAGGCCCTACATTTTGGTTATTTAGTAGACGCTCTTGTCCAGAGCTTATCTGTTCGCCATCTTGTAGCTACTAATGTTTATACGAAACACGTAAATGTTTTGGATAATCATTTATTATCCATATATATTACGCCTCTTAATCCTTGAAAATGAGATTAACGTTATTAATAAAATAACTGGTCATCAGCGCAGCGTTGTATTCACTGTATGTATAAATATGTGTGTGCGTGCGCATTAACAGTGTTGATTATTCTAAGACACTTCACCGGGTATTGGACTTTAGAGCTCCACACCCTTGATCTGGTGGAACAGCGGATCTATACAATCTGGAACCTCGGGCTTCAGTTCTAATAGCTACGATTCGGGCTGATGTCGAAACTTTTACTATGATCGTTGCAACTGACACATAAATATAGACATACAGTATGGTATACGTAACTACAGAAACACATACCCGAGCGCCTAGAATTTGGTGTACATAAACTACAGATCCTACAATTCCGTGCAGCACCACGTGCCAACTTAATGCCTAGTCATGTGTCTGTAAGGTAACGCTGTCAGTGTGGGAGCAGGGCAGGAGTGTTAAAGAAACATGCACGAAGGGGATGGAAGTGGGGCGACTTCTGTGCAGAGCCCGAGGATTACAGCAGGGAAGTGCACAGAAGTGGCCAGCGTTGAGGACGCGAAGGACCAGGCCACGAAATTATGTGGTTATCTCAATAAGCTTGCGGGCAAGGGGCCATTAAGAGGATTCAAATCACGATGGTTTGTTTACGATCCCAGAACATGCTATCTGTATTACTTCAAGACTCCGCAAGACGCTTTACCGCTGGGACATATTGAAATAGCTGATGCTAGCTTCACCTATGATGTGGAGGGGGAAGAAGGGCTTTTCGAGATCAGCACCTCCGGAAAGGAATTTATACTCAAGGTAACGTTGTCCACAAGGCGGTCGACCTGGCTAGCTAGCTACACTATTTAAATTCCTAAACGGTTTGCAAAAATATACATCGTTCTCTCATTCTTTTACCGCTGTTGTTTTTGAAGTTTGGTGCTGAGTTGTTATGAGAGCCATTGGCAAGTAATTAAAGTGATTTAGAAAGTATGTTGAAAAGATAAAATACAGCTCACTAGTTAACTGTGGTAACACAGTATCGCGTTGATCGATTTTAGGACGAGGATTTTAGGATTTAAGTTTATGGATGGACTGTTATCATTAGCCACAGTAAATGATCTGAGCCGCAGGAATGATATTTACTATTGACTGGGAACGGTGCAGTACGTACTCAAATACGACGGATTTTGACCACCTGGCTAGAATTATAGCGAGAATTACAGTTCATTTCGTCGCTAAATTAGTATATAAGCCAGCTCGGTAACCTTAGAGGTATGTAGTTGCAGTGTTCATTACTTAAGTCATTCACCTTTTCGGACCGTCATACTATTGGGAAGTACCGTACCAGCTATTTAATGCAAGAATGGGATTTCCTGTTTTCCTCTTAGCGTCAGGGCAGGAAAAAGTAGTAGGGTCTACTGCTCTGCAGATTCAGGCTATTGTTTTAATTGAAAACCGAGGAGTCATAACATTAATGTTGGCAGGATATTTTTGGTCATGGCTTTCTGTTCAAGTTGGGGAAATTTTACTGTTGTTAACGTTATGGTTTGTATAAATGTTATACCTCTGTTGTTTCAACCTGCATTTGTTTATACAGGTTTCCAAAACCCGGTCTTCTATGTATCAATTGCTGTACATAACACTTCATATCTAACCTGTTCGGCAATATTAAAAGGCTCTTAAGCGTTGGCCGTTGCTCCACCAATTACATTAAAATAATAATTAGTTAACTTTCAGATACAGAGGTAAAACGGTCCCGATTTTTTTCCACTGAAGATGGCAGATATTTTGATCTCCAGAGGTTGACGTTGGAAAAATGGTAGTCTGACGTCAAAACGTCAGTTCAGCGTTCAAAATTAGTTCATACATCACCGTCAGTGTTCAATGCTTCCTTTGTCTACAATTAGTCTATACACTAGAATGGATCGTTTTGTGCTTAGAATATCGCTTTAGATATATACAGCGATGGAAGAGGTGTTGTGTAAGATCCATCCAGCTGACACGTGGGGGGACAGCATCTTGGTGTCGATGTCTTATCTGGTGGAATTGTCGAGGTTTTTGCGTTCAATACAAAAACGTTCAATACCTTTTACAGCTGAGTTCACGGAATAGGCTGCCTTGGCACAAACATCGCATAAGCTGACTTGCATTACCACGCATGAATCAAGTCACCATGGTAAATGTTTGAAATAAAGATCAAAATGTGCATACACATGTCTGAAATATTAAAGGATTCGTTTGTGGTGTGGAACACCGCAACTGTCTCTGTTGAGCTTGTTATGGTTTTCTTAGCTGAGTATTTCCTTTTTGAAAGCAGTCTTTGCAAGTGAGAAAGGTCACAGAATGTCAGTAGCCTCAGGGACAGGTGCTTTGAGCCAGTGCTCTGTAGATTTGGCAGGTACTGTTTGTATCTTCACTGTTTAGGATCATGATAAATTGTGATGGAACACAACATTATACTCCTTTGCTAAATAAAGGGCATGCATTTTTTCACCAAGACTTGCTTGGCATAATAGTAAAGAACTCCTCTAGTGTTGCTTTAGTGTTGTTTGAATAGGTGACCTAGACCTGGCCAAATCTGGGTGACATCACATCCTACTGGTTTTGACCACTTACTGATGTGCAGGAAAAGCTGCAGTTCTTAGGGAGGAAGTGTAACACTGAGAGCTTCCTGTGGTGAGGAAGATCATGAAGTTCCAGGAAGTAGAGATGGGGAGCACAGAGGGACCCTTAGGTAACCTGAATCCCACTGAACTGAGATCAGTGAAAGGGTTGCGAGTGAGAGGTGGGCAGGAGTATCGGGTGTGATTTCATGTATGCACCAAACAAAAGATCAAGCCTTGCCTCTCCTCAGATTTCCCCCAGGCTGACATAGTTTGTTCTTCGTGTCGGACGGGCCCAGCCGAAGATGAGGATCATATGGCCATGTAGTGGGTGGATTTCTAGTGCAGGAAGCTCTGTCACAGCTGTCTGTTTTTTGACTGACTCAAGACAGCACGTGTTTTGATAATGTTTGAAGAATGTCACACATATGCCAGGTCATTTCACTGAGTGACCCCTCCCCCATGGATTGATTCGTCCTCTCTCTGCAGGCTGCAAATGCGCAGGTAATGCGCTACTGGCTGCAGCAACTGCAGCAGATGCGTTGGGAGTTCTGCACCTCGCGTGGTCGCGGCAGCCGCGACAGCTGGATCTCCCCCACCCTTCCACACCCACACTGCGGTCTGGTGGCCAGGGACACAGGTACGAGCCAGGTACACACGCTCACACAGTCACACACGCACACACACACACGTACGCACATTCACGCAACCACATGTGCATGCATATACACGCACAGACACATGCACGCTTCCAGACACTGTTCAGCAGATCTAATCTCTGGAATGTTCTCCTAAGTAAAGGCCCAGTGTTTTTCCTGAGCTTGTGTGGCTGTATTATCTTCAGATGGAGGGAGAGCGGGGGTTCTCTCATGAACACTAAGATGAGCAAAGCTGTCATGTGCAGAATGGCTGGCTGATGTGAACCGATCAATTTTTCTTGTGTAAAGCAAAAAGCAGATACATTGAGAAGTGATTGACACTGAGGGAACCGTCATGGGGTTCATAAAGCCTCTCTCTGTGACCGCTGTTACATACATTGTCCCATAGTGTTCAGTGCTGATTATTATCACACTGTGAGATAAGCTTGACCATCTGTTAGCTTTTAATCATGTTTTTGCTCCTACTGCAATCCTTGTAGATGACGGTCAACTGTTAGCTGAAACACAAACAGCTGTCACTTTAAAGTCTCTGGAGAAACACACTAGCCCTGCTTCAGAGGTCAGGTGAGCTGCAAGCTTCAGGTGCTGCTGCTCCCATCTGCTGCTGGATGAAGTCTCTCAGTCACTATGGCGATAGTTGCATGTGCGCAAAACAGCAGTTATTACAGAAGATCAATGGAGTGCACTTTGAGTTTGCCTGTCAAACCAACCAAGGTCCATTGTGATATATGATTGTAGAAGGTCACAGACCACATTAAGCTTAGGCTATGTATTATTCATCACTCCTGCATCTGTATGTTTTTGTGCATGATAAATATATTTGCACAGGCCAGGTTGTTAGAGTTGAATTTATCATGTTGTTCTACTCTCCATGTGACTTCTCTTGGCTGTGGGCATAAAGTCATGGCAATAGAGAGCTTTTGTGTGTAAAAATAAAAAGATAAATGACAAATTCTCAGGAACTCGTGATAACAGCGAGATGTAATGTCAATTTAGATCTCTTATAGGCACTGACAAAATGCAGCTCGGTAAATACTAATGGTGAAAGTCAAGCACAAAGGCAGTGTATAAACTCGTCTGATCAGTGCTGTAAATATTGACTGGGGCTTGCATCCTCACAAAGCAGGGTGTCCTGTACAAACAGCACATTAGGGCAATGTAAAATCCTACTGTACTTACAGGTCTGGGCTGCTGTTTTGTGATAATGCAAACAAGACCTGCAAAAGCCAAGATAAGCTTTCAGATGAGGGCTTTCACACGTCATGCAGTGTACTCTACATACACTTCCCTCCTGCACACATGCATGTACAGACACATCCATAAATCCCCACACACACACACACACACACACACACACACACACACACATGCACGCACACACATATCCTGCTCTGTTTGTTGAAGTACAGTACTGAAAGCTCTTTGTTCAGCATTCCATCATTCAGATGCTTATTCTGAATGAGAGAGTTGCTGACCTCAAGTGACCCTGAAACTTTCTGCTATCAGAGCTGCATGCAGCATTGCGTGGCAATATGAGTGCATGGCTGTACTAAGCAAAATCCAAAGAGCAGCACTGTGAGGACATGTACACGTATACAATACATGCATTGGATTCATTAGCAGCCTGATCCCCTGACCGTGCCATGATTGGTGTGTGTTCCTGTGTGTGCTGTATATTCTGTCCTGCTCTGTGCTTGGGTTGGGCTTTGAGCGCTGCAGTCACTGTCCTGCTCTGTGTCCAGTTCCAGACGCCCTTGCCTTCCAGAAGCCCAGTGAGAGCATGGAGAAGGTGCGTAATGACTTTACCGTGGAGACCAGCGCGGAGGGCCAGGTGGGTGAGCACACGGCCCTCCCCACCTCCACCCTCAACCGCTCCATCAAACAGTGGGGTACAGACCTGAGGTAAGATATGGGGGGTTTGAACCCCAGCGCTGTGTGGCAAAAGGAGGAAAATGAAGAAAAAAGGACCAGCACGCAGTGTAGCAGTGTAGCCTTTCTGGAACAGTGTGCAAGTCATTTGCCCTCATTTTAGCACTAGAGTTTTATGCACCTATCCTGTTACTTTTGAGGAGACGTTGTAAAGGCAAAACATTCTTTTGTATCTTTATGGAGCCCCAGTGTGCTCAGAAACCCTGAGGATATAACAAGGCATCCCAGCATACAGAACACACTAACACACTGTTTTACTGTAGAGCAGGAATAGATCAACCAGGTCCTGGAGGGCTAGAGATGTTTCCTCTTAATTACAGATAGCTGGATCAGGTGATCAATGAAGGCAGGTGATTCCAGCGGAATGGCCGACCAGACATGGTCACCTACATTCATTTAATAAGACAACAAATCTTATTATGTGATTAAGAGCTTGGATAGAGCAAAAGCCAGAAACGGCTCTAGCAGTCTAGGACTAGGGTTTTCCCACTCCCCTGCTCTAGATATTTTGCTCTAATAATAGTGACAGTTATCTGACTTCATTTGTTTTTCTGTATATGGGTGCACATGATGAGCCAGGACGGGCTGACTGACCTGTTCTGCTCTGTATTGTGTTGTTCTGAAAGTGAAAATGCATAAATCATTCATGCAGATCTGTGGAGCAGGCTAGCTGAAGTGTCTCTGGGGCTTTATCCTGGGTGTGAGATGGAACCTTTTTCCTACTGTATCCTATACCTGCCAAACGTGTCCAACAGGTGCTGCACCTGTAGACTTAGGAGTTCCGTGTATGCAGATCTCTCTTTGTAAGGGAGTTGTATCATTCACAGGCAGTGCATTTGCAAGGCGAAAGCAGTCTTCCCTTTGGAACTTTGGGAATCAAGAAATTTTGTTTAAGCTTCATAAGGCATTTGGAGTAAATGTTGGCTCTTTGGCAATTTGTGAACCATAATGCATTACGGTCTGATAAATTCACACACCAATGCATTGATTCATTGTTAGAAAAAAAGTAAATGACTCTTAGCCCAAGTGAATAGTTCATTTGGCAGCACTTCCATTATGATATGCTGTACACAACTGATTAGCAATATAACAAAATGTTACATCAGGCACACTGTGTAGGATGCTGACCTTTTCTAACGAAGTTGTGCAGTTAACGTGTTTTTGTTGTTTGCCACAATATTTCCATCCCCAAAGAACACCATTGAGTGCACAGAAATAATGCCATAGAATTAATGCCGCGCATTATTGTGATGTATTTTGGATTCTGTGTTCTGGTGATTAATGTATGTTAGTATACCTGGCTTCCATTGCCTAGTCAGATTGCACAGGGTAACTTGTGGTAGGGCTTGAATAGTGTGATGCTCACACTCACTGGTCTGGGAGTATTATTAGCCTAGCATGAATGTAATGTAATGTAATATAATATATGCCACTATGTGCTGTGTTTTTCCAGTCATAAATGCAGATATTCACTTTACTTCAGAAACAAAGACTCTCAGAAATTCTATTAGAAGGGGCCTTATTTTTAGCCTCAGTTACACATTTGTAAGGACAGAGCAGAGAACTTCTTGTATAAAGGCAAGGTAGGCCCATGGCAGTTTAAACACCTTTCCTAAAGCTGCAGGCCCCCTCTCCACCCACAGGATCTCCATGTCCCATCTGCGGCCGGGGCGCGGCAGTGAGTCCAGGCGCAGCATGTTCTATGCTGACGAGGGCGAGGGGGTTGACCACACGACAAAGGAACCCGCAGAGCAGACAAGCATGCAGGAGACCCCCAAGAGAGCCCCAAGAGACAGCCACAGGAGTGAGGGCCACACCGACTTTACACCAGAGCAGGAGAGGACAAGGGCCTCTGCTATAGGGCTGTTCTGTCCTGTTCCTGCTGGTCTGCAATGCCTGCATTCATTTGTTTTGCAATTTATTTTCATTTATTTTTCATTTGAAAGTTTAAAAAAATCTCATTTGCCTCATTCCTCTTGCTTAAAATCTATGGTCTAACATATGCAGACAATTACATTCTTCCTTGTCGTGCTGTATTATTGTAGGTCCTATTTTACTCCACCCTTATTCATGGGGAATTATCTGTTTATACAGATGGATAGTTATTGAAACATCTCAGGCTAGGCATGCCATGGCTGTCCCTTCCCAGGGCATTTAACCTGCAACTTTCTGTTCCTAAACCACTATACCGCTCTACCACCTGTTTTTAAAAGGCTTGAAATGGCCTTGTATGATGTTGGTATTAAAATGCTTTTTTACTGTTTGTCATAGGAGTAGAGCCTGTTTTTCACAGGAACACAAAGGGCCTGTTTTACCGCAGCCTCTGCTGTCTCTCCCTCAGACTCCACTGGCTCTGGGTTCTCCTTCGACTTTGGGCGCAGCTCCTCGCGCTTTAAGAGGCTGTCCTCGCAGGACGGGGCGGGCTCGGGGAGGCTGGCCCGGGGCGCGGACGGCTCAGGGGCGGAGTGCAACGGCAACAAGATGTCGGACACAGAGCTCCGCCTCCAAAGACAGCAGGAGGAGCTGGGGCGGCTCCGTGAGGAGCTAGTCAGTCAGAAGGTACCGCAAGGCATTCTGGGCATACCCCCCATACTGGCAGTGGTGTAGATCTGTCCGTGGAAGGGTGAGGGACTTGGCCTACAGGTCGTACATCACAGAGAGGGTCAGCCTGGTGTTGCCAGGGGTTGATGAATGGGAGTGTGAGAGAGCTTTCTGACTTTGAGAGCTGCTAATCTGTGCGTGCCCCGGTCAGCCCCCCACTGACAGGGTCCCGTTTGTAATCCACTGCTTTAAGGTGCTGATCTCCTCTTTCTGTCACCTTGTGGCAGCGTCAGGATTTCACACCTCTCACTCTCAGAGCAGATCCGCATGCTGCTGGAACTTCATACAGACAGAGCTAACGGGGAAGTTTGAAACAGCAAGGCATTCTTTCCATTCCTGTGTAACACTGCACATTATGGTGGCTTTGTTCCTAGGTAATTACATATGCTAGTAATAAATGTAAGTTTTATGCAAGTCCCACTTTTTACAGAGAATTTACTGGATGGAAAACTCTCAGAATTGAATGTATTTAAATGTGTGTACTTACATAGCGGTTTTATTGTATTCATATACTATGTACAATGAAAGTATACACATGTAATTACATAAAATGCCAGCTGGATAAACCCCCATCTTTATAGCGTTAAGTTTCTGAGCATTTGACTTGTCTTGACTGACTGTAATGGAATTACCCTAAATGAAACAGAAATGAAATTAGACGATCAAAAAGTAGGGAGATTGGACTGGACTGAAGGGGTATGATTGTACTCATACTGGAAATGATGCCAAATATCTGATTCAGGGGAGTTCTGCAGTAAGAGAAAAGAAAAACACCAGCTGATATGCCCAGGAAATGAATCAGTCATGCTCCACCATAAGCGGTCAGGTCTGAAAAGCACTGTGCTTTCCCATGAAACTCCCAGAGCCAACAAACCAACCAGGCAAGTCTGTTAGGCAGAAGCTGACTCTTTGCTTGTGCAGTTACTGGTTCAAGTTTCTTCACCAGAGACATTAAGGCAGAAAATATATTGAGGTGCAGGTGTGACTTCATTATTTAATATCATAAGTTTGCTTTGCAAGGCATTGAAATCCAGACCAGCTTCCATTGCTACATTTTGCACAGTATCTGGGGTGGTTTCAGAGGTGATTTGGGGTAAGGACCCTGCTCAAGGATGTAGTAGTAGTGAATGTTCAAACCTGCAATGCTTTGGTGTCACACCACACTACTGCCACAACCTCTCAGGATTATCTTTTGAAGTTTAGAGGAAACTGTGGATCTGATTTCCTGACAGAGGAGTCTGGTATCAGGCTGGAAGGTTCATTTACATCTGCAGTGTCCTTTTGGTTCACAGGCTGTAAAGACACACAAGGTTAAATACAATACAAATTACACTGAATACAATAACATAGTGCAACATAACTTTGTAGCATAATGTAATGTAATGCCGTCTTGTCTCCTAGGAGATGGTAAGAGTCCTTCAGCTGACACTGAAAAGCACTCAGTGGGAGAGATGCCCTGCGGATGGCCCCAAGGGCCCCCGGGACACGGCCGCATCCTCAATGGAGCAAGAGGAGGAGGAGGAAGTCCAGATTCGGGCCCTCCGGCGCCACCTGGAGAAGCTGACAGAGGAGAGGGACAGCCTCCAGCAGGAGGTTGCCGCCTTGAAGGTCAAGATGGGCCAGATCCAGGAGCAGCTGGCCATGCTCATGGAGACCATCCAGGCCAAAGACCAGGTCATCATGCAGCTGTCTCAGCAGGGCGGATCCGTGTCTGAGGGTGACTGCAGCGGCTCACCCAACTTCACTGCCAAAGAGCTTCAGGAGCTGGACAGACTGAGGGTAGGAGCCTTGCAGAACCAGAGATGTGATCAAAACCTGTTAATCCTGATCTATATCTGCACTTAACCTATGCCAAACCTATGCTAAACATATGCTATACTCACATGACCATTTGTTGTCTGGAAAAAATGGCCAAAAAATGACCCAAGGCCCTTCGTATCTCCTCATGCTCACCGCCACAGTGTGGAGGAACTAGCTGTACTTAACTTTCGTGAGAGATTGAAAGTATTGGTAGCAGTTATCTGCCAACAATGAAAAGTCTTTTGGACTTCTGACAAAGGGGAAGTCCATGTTGTTGTCATTATTCTTGTGGCTGCTCTTCAATACCATTTTTGGTAACGGTTGGACTATACTATTTCATTCTCAGTCAGGTGTAACTTCTGTTACTGGGGCTGTTCTGGGACTTCTTAGTTTCAGGTCTCTGCTGTCCATACTTTCATCATTGTGTTAATGTGCTTGTTGCTGTAGAAACGGTTGGGCAGTGTCATCATGGCATGTTCTTACAGTCGTTCCTCTGTGCTCCGTTCGCTGATGGGCGGTTCCATTCACACTCCCCCAGGATGGTCTTCAGGGCTATAAATCCCAGAACAAGTTCCTGAACAAAGAGATCCTGGAGCTGTCTGTGCTGCGCCGCAATGCTGAGACCAGGGAGAAAGCCCTGGAGGCCAAGGTGACTTCCAGATAACAGGCACACATGCGTGCGAGTGCATGAGCGTGTGTGTGTGTGTGTGTGTGTGTGTGTGTGCGCGTTTGTGTGTGTGTGCCTGTGCCTGTGCATGTGCATAGGAATGTGTGTGTGTGTGTGTGTGTGTGTGTGTGTGTGTGTGTGTGCGCCTGTGCGTGTGCGTGTGCGTGTGCATAGGAGTGTGTGTGTGTGCGTGTGCGTGTGCGTGTGCATAGGAATGTGTGTGTGTGTGTGTGTGTGTGGGGGGGGGGGGGGGGGTGTAGGAGTGTAGGAGTGTATGTGTACGTATTTGTGGGTAAGAGTGTGTGTGCGTGTGCGTGCGTGTGTATGTTTGTGTGTGGAAGACAATGTCTCACCTGTATTGGCAGTGCTCTGTGCTGACTGTGTTTCTCCTGTGCTGGCAGTACGCAGCTCTGGAGGCCAAGCTGTGCCAGGTAGAGAGTAAGTACCTGGTGCTGCTGCAGGAGGTGCAGAATCCCATGTGCTCATCATCGCCGGCGAGTCCGACGCGGGAGGTCATCTCCAGACTGCTGGAGGACGCCCTGCAGGTGGAGAGCACCGGCCAGGACGAGCACCCCGTCTTTAAGCCCAACCCAGTCAGGTACCGAACCCCTGCCCTGCCCCACCCCTCCCAGTCCTTGCCCTGTGTTGCCAATGACTTCACTGCATAAGCATATTAGATGCGCAGTGGAAATCTGAAAAAAAAAAATCTGCAAACATTTAGCAGTTTTAAATACTATATTTCTCCTGTCACCACAGGTTGTACCCCTCACCCTCAGCAGCTGTCTTAAAAGCCCGCTTTGATATATTTACAGAATTTGCTGATGAAAAAAATCATTTAATATGTTCTGAGTGGAAGGTTATGCTGAACTAGGGTGGTGAACCTCTTTAATCCCCTGAGTCTCTGACTCTACCCCCTCTCTCTGACCCCTCCCTCTCAGCGAGTATGATGTGTACGGCTTTAAGACGGTACCCGAGGATGATGAGGAGGAGAGGCTGGTGGCGAAGGTGCGGGCCCTGGAGCTGAGGTCCCTGTCCCTGGCAGAGCAAGAGGTGTCGGTGGGGGTGAAGTGGGAGAACTACTTCGCGGGGACGATGAACCGGGAGATGACGCGCTGCCCGGAGCTGAAGGCCCTGGTGCGCTGCGGCGTGCCCCACGAGCACCGCTCCAAGGTGTGGCGCTGGTGCGTGGCCTTCCACGTCAAGAAGTTCCGGGAGAGCGTGGCGCAGGGCTACTACGAGAGCCTGCTGGGCCTGGCCCGTGAGAGGCAGAACCCCGCCTCCAAGCAGATCGAGCTGGACCTGCTGCGCACCCTGCCCAACAACAAGCACTACTCCTGCCCAGCCTCCGAGGGCATACACAAGCTGAGGAACATACTGCTGGCCTTCTCCTGGAGGAACCCAGACATCGGCTACTGCCAGGGCCTCAACAGGTACAGCCAGGCTGATCTCAGATCCCACTTAGGTGGGAACCGTAGCTTACCTCCAGCTGTCCTGTACAGAAGACAAGAGCAATGCTCCCATAGACTAATACAAGGTATTAAAAGATCAATCTGCTACACCTGAGAACAACATCAGAGCATTTCTGGAACTGCACTGTCAGCCTGTGTTTACTCCAGTACGTTGTTTACTCATGTTGCATGAGAGTGAGGAAAAGCCTCATGTTCACGGGATAAGTGGATCTGTTCATGTGTAGTGGGAGAATGAGGAATCATAGACCTGATAGTGGGTGGCGCTACTGTGTGTTGTCAGTCACTGACTGTTAGAGACAAATCAGAAGGCTTTGTTCTCCATAGCAAAATCAGTGGTTGGTTTAAATCAGTGAATCATTGACAGTATGTGATATCTCCATCCATTCTGGGGTTCCTGAAACTTCACTCTCCCACAGGCAGGTGGTAAGTGAGTCGTGTCCTTGTCCCCCAGGTTGGTAGCTGTTGCTCTTCTTTATCTGGAGGAAGAGGAAGCCTTCTGGTGTCTGGTTGCCATTGTAGAGGTGTTCATGCCACGGGACTACTACACCAAAACACTGCTGGGATCACAGGTGGAAGAAAAAACCTGCCTCTTAGAAAGCTCTGTATACATAACAAATCATACTTGATTGTCCAATGATATCATTTAAGTACAGCAAAAAACCAATTCTGTTTTATGTAGCCCATGTAGCATTGATTTGCTCTTTGAGTTGAGGTTCTTTGTATATGAGAGAAGTTCTTCCTAAAGTAGGAAGGTCTTGGCTCAGAGTTTGGCCCTACCCATCTCCCCAGGTTGACCAGCGAGTGCTGAAGGACCTGATGAATGAGAAGCTCCCTCGTCTCCACTCTCATTTTGAGATGCACAAAGTTGACTTCTCCCTCATCACCTTCAACTGGTTCCTGGTCGTGTTTGTGGACAGTGTAGTCAGCGACATCCTCTTCAAGATCTGGGACGCCTTTTTATACGAAGGGCCCAAGGTAGGAATGAACTGTTTTGGGGACACAAGATAGGGATGACTTTGTATATTAGGAACCCAAGGTAATGACACCTTTCTGTACCTGATGCTCAAAAGTACTGCACCTCATTTCTGTATTTGATACTTGTGTCTGCATTCATCAAGCATCTCAGAGTAGGAAACAGCGTTTTTAGTTTGGTCCTGTTCTTCCATCAAAGAGTAAAAATGATTTACCAAGATTATTTAGACTTTAAAGAACGAAAATGTCTTGGCAGGGATTTGTGAGTCCTCAGAAGCTGTCCTAACCTGTTAGGAATTGCTGACAGGTGGCTACATCAAGGCAGTGTGTATGCATTTTTCAGGATAGCAAATGTGGTTTGCATACATTCAACACCACAAAGCTGTTAAAAAGATATCCGTCAGGTAAAGTGGGTATTTTATTTGTCACCAACTTCATCAGATACATTGTCACTCCTTCTGTGAGAAGAACATCACTACTTACAAAAGAGATTTCACATTCTTCACAAGTATATCTGGCTGCAGCCCCAAAAAAGACAGCTGCATAATAACAAGTGTGCAATTTGGCACAATATCTGCCTGCTGCAGACTCACATTGGCATATCTGGCCTATTATCTTCAGGAGAAATCAGGAATTAAGGTAATATTAACTGTTAAGAAAAACTAAAACAGTATAGTCCTGACAAATATTATATTGTTGTGATTATTAACGAAATAATTTCAAACAATTATATTTGTTACTTTCAAGCTGATTAAGAATGGAAAGCATCTGTGCTAATTTTCCGGCATATATTCACATTTATGAAATGTTAACAGCATTGTTATAAGTGCTATGTTAACACTACTGCCTTCAACGATTGCATTTATTGGGCTTTTTCTGAACATAAGGAAGAAGCTGTGAAAAATGTCTATATGACCATTCATTTGTGGCAGGTCATGTGTTGTAAAAATCAAATGAGATCCCCTTATAGGAAATGGTGTCACTGCCAGCTAAGAGTAAGCATAGGAAGCTTCATAAATAATTCCCATTGCCTACTCTAAGGTGGGACTTTTATACTCCTAAAACTGCTTTTAGCAAGAAACATAGGAGCAGTTCTCAAGCACTTGATGAATACAGGCCATGGTCTTATCAAGATACACGGTCGGTTTCCTGGTTCTCAAACCAGTCAGGTCAGTTCTGAGACCGAGTTCAGTACCTCCACGGAGAACAGATGGTGAAGAATAAGGAATGTCAAAATTAAATATAATCATGGTGTGGCTTTGTGGGTCTTTTGAAATACCGTACAAATGTGAGAGTGAGGTACCAGGACCCCCTGCAAGATAATAAAAAGGAAATGCTTTTAAAGTGATAATGGGATGGTGTGGAATGCGGTGCTTGGGAACCACTGGAAAGATAGTGTAACTTCATCAGATCACTTACTGTAAATTTCAGAGACAGCTGCTTCAGAGATAAACACCAGGTAGATGGCTGCCTTGATGTGCTGGTCTGCATGGTTCTGATTCGCCCCCTCTCCCCAGATCATATTTCGCTTTGCCCTCGCCCTCTTCAAGCACAAAGAGGAGGAGTTCCTCAAGCTGCACGACTCCACCACCCTCTTCAAGTACCTCCGCTATTTCACACGCACGATCCTGGACGGCAGGTAAATCTGCACTTCAGCAGGCTTTTCATCTAGGATACTAGGAATATCATGGATATGAAAATAATTTTCTATCTAAAAGAAATTATGAGCGTAGGAGGCTGTATAGATGACTTCTGTTTTCACATAAAACCCAGATTTTAGTTTTCAGAGTGCTTCATTCACCGGAATGGGTCATTTATTTAGATTCTGTTGGTAAGCTTTGATTTCACTGCGAAAGCATATGCCGTATCTTTTTAACACATTAATGACTGACGCAGTCCGTTCTTATTAGAAAAACACTGATCAACATGGAGTGTGATGTTCAACCTGCCCGAAAGAGAAACATTGTTATAATAACAAAATGATATTTGAAAATGCTCTTTGCCTCCCTCTGCAGGAAGCTGATGACTATGGCCTTTGTGGACATGAACCCCTTCCCCCTAAGACAGATCCAGAACCGCCGGAGCTTCCATCTGGAGCGGGTCCGTCTGGAGCTGACGGAGCTGGAAACAATACGACAGACATTCCTGAGGGAGAGAGAGACGGCTGCCCAAAGCAGGACCGTTTTTAGTGATGATGAGGAGGACAACTGACAGCCATCCAAGTCCCATTCTGGCACCACTGGCTGGCCAATCAAAAAAGATGATTATTCACTTTTTTTTTTTTTTTCTTTTGGCCTTCTGGTAATTCTGTTGCCCAATCTAATCTGGCAGTTTCCTTCTACGGAGAGACACAGATTTGCTGGCCTTGTCTTATTTCGTGAATCTGAGCTGGAAATAGTCCCACTCTGGTCAACAAGACCTTTTTGAATTTCAGGGACTGACAAACTAGCTGTGTTTACCTTTATTCTTGCTAGTCTGTCTTTCGTCCAGAATGGGGTAGAGGGAGATATACTGGGGTTAGAGATTTACATGACCATAATCCTGAAATAGCTGACAGTAAATTATGCTAGCTGCAGTGGGCTTTTTGTCAGATCAGGTGTTTTCATTGGTACTGATTACCCTCCCTCTAACTCATACACATGAAATCATCAGTCAGAGGCAGACGCAGACTGAGAATGAGGAGCTTGTCTAAGTGTGAATGATTTCTGTGTGCCTGTCGTCAAGGGCGTAACTTTGAATTGAACATTGGGGGGGTTGAGGTCTCCATGAATATGATTATTTAGGGGGGTTGTATTGGCCGGTTTTGATTATTGGGGGGGGCTACAACCCCCCCGTAATTTACGCCCATGCCTGTCATGCTGGTAGCACTAATGGAGCTGGGCTCGGAACTCAACGTTTGCAGGGTCAGATTCCAGGGAGTACATTAGAGCAAGGTACTTAACCTGAGCCTAGGTAAACAACCAGTGTATTTGTGGGTAACGTGTCAAATGAGAGCTGTGGATCCACCTTGCGCGTATTCTGCTGAGAGCATGAAGAAAGAACACTAGTGATTCTACTAGAGAGTTCAGGCTTTTGAGTCTCTGAGTTCTTACAAATCAAGCAGCTCAATAGAGCCCCTACAGTTGGGCACTGGTTACTGTGCTGAAATTGTACGTTTGAGGAGGCGTGTCGACATGCTGGCTCCTCCCCATCCCTCCCTAAACATACATGTACTTTTACCAAAATCATCTGTCTTGTGTTACTGCACTTGTAGCACTTTAAGTTCAAGGAACTGCAGCTGAGGGCAGGTGTCCTTTGCAATCAGGTGAGAAATGTCACAGATGCATTCCTGATGGCTGGAGTGCTGTCCTTGATGGCAGACGGACTGCAAGCGGGTGGAGCCATGAAGCCCTGATTCAGATCACCTGTCGCAGGACAGGGCTGAACGCAGAATGACTCTTATACTAAAACTGAGTAGGAATTCCAGGTATGACTGTTTTTTGTCTGTCATGGTAGAAGCCATCTGCACTCAGTGAGGTTTTCTGCTGCTTGTGTTTTCAGTGAAATCAGGAATTCTCAGGACTCTTCATCTCTTCACTGATTTATTCTGAAGTCTATTAATAATCTGTGGGCCGCCTTGTCAGTGTGTGTATGTTCAGCACTTTAAGTGTGTCAGACCTGTATGAGCACATGTTCCTCCATATTCATTGACCTATGACCTCTGGCTTTTGTCACACGGTGTCACTTACCTGGCTTTGGGAGTGATTTTATAACCTTGAGTGAAACACCTGGATCAAAGGTGAGTTATGGAAGTCTCCGTGGGAAAGGCGTCTGCTGAGCAAATATGTAACGCACGGCCATGATCGGTTTCCTCTTTCTGCTGCACCTCTGCTGGCCTCTAGAGGGAATGGTTGTTTTTTTCCCCAACCCATATTCAGGATCATCTGAGGAATGAAAAAAAAACAAAAAAAAAACCCACAGACGTTGAGAAATGAGACAGGAAACAAACAGGATGATTGTTCATGCTAATGACATTACAGGTCTGCTGGAGATTAGAACAGCAGGTTTCCAGTACTGCCGCTGGACCGCTCATGCCTCTGAGTGCGACGAGATTAAGCACAGAGCGTGTTTGGAATTGAGAATGGAACTGAAGAGACAGAGGACATAGCTGATAAGGGTAAGAGTGAACTGACGTAACTCTTACGCCTGGCGCTTTTATTCTGTCCTGTGCTCTAGTATTTACATTTTGTATAAACCTCATCTTATGTTACCTTTTTTTTCTTTTTTACACCAAGCACATTCCTTCTCCTTCATAGACATTCCTAATGAATGTGTCTTATTTAATTCTCTTAAACATGATTTTATATACTAGATGTATCAGAATTTGTCATATACCTGTATGGACAGTAGTAGTTGATAGACACGAAGTGGCTTGCAATTGATATTACTATTATTGTACAATCCTGATTAGTATTCGCTTGATATAAATCAATATCTTGAAAGGAATTCTTGGTAAAATCTTAGAAACATATGGTCCAAATGTAAACCACAGAAAATATTATACAGTAAAAATTTAGGGTGATATTTTTATTTTTTTTTTTGTGAGAGCTGGTCTTTCAAATGTTTGAACATTGTTTATTTGTTCCCTTTTTTCCAAAGACTTAGAAAAGCTGCTTATAATTGAATTCCACTCAAAGTGCAAGGCTACTAGATGAAGGCCAGATACTAATTCCATCCTGAATCCTTTCAGATAGTTTTCTGAGAAGCTGTATTAAGTGAAGTTTTACTTCATTTGTAATCAAACCATTATATGTATTATTTTATCACGAATGGTGTGGCCACTGTTGCACAAAAATATTACTTAGACCTGGAATGTTGTATTTTTATTACATTTTGGTGATGCCTTTTTTTTTACAAGTATATAATCTGACATATAGTTGAAATTGTACCATTTCACAAATCTCAACACAATGGAATGTAGGACATAATCTGTCCAACAATCAAAATAAATGGTCTTGGACAAAGTTAATTTCACAGTTCCAGACTGGCCCATTCGTCAGTGTTGTGTTGAATAATCACTCCTTGATTTTGCTTTTATTCCACACATTGGACTAGGCTGCAGGGAAATCATAACATGGAAGAAGGAACATTCCTGCATTTGGAACCTGGAAGTCTTGGAACTCATCTTAGTTTCACACTGTCCTTGTTCAGAATGTTGCAATCATAAGTTCTAGAACCTTGAGAACAATCACAGTAATACCAGAGATGGTCATTCTTTCATATAATCTTCCTCTATTGGCATTTTCCCATCAAAGCAATAAATCGGTCAGTAAACATCTACGATTGGCCTAAACTACTCTGTTCTGTATGTATATCTTCTGTACTTTTTAGAAAGAGGGAGTTTTCTTCTGTAGAATTTAACAATTGGGATATCAGGGTGTCTATGATGTTAAGGGCCAGAAATAGGGATTGGTTTGATTTAATATAGCATGATCTAACACCCCATATATTTCCCAACATAAAGCTAACAGCTTTTATGTTTTTAATATGAAGGTAAGTTGCTTTATTTATTTCACCATTTTTCTACTTAACTTCATCCATATAATTTATTTCCTTATCCATTTGTTTAATGAAATATTAGATATCCTCTCCAAAGGCACACATACCCTTAGTGCCAAAGCTTGTTTGTAGTACAGATGTTCACTGTTGCTTTGAACTGTTGTGAAGGTATTATTTTGGCAGTGGTGAATCTACAGTTTATACCTGCATGTCAACAGTTTAATGAGAGCCTTTCAGCAGAAGGAAGTCTGAGGCTTGTGTGGGCACAGTTTGTGGAAGAGCTGGTGCTGCAAGGAGGAGCTGCCCGCAGGCGCTGATGTGAACTAGTTTCGCCGTTTAGCCTGTAGTGGTTAGAAGGTTAGAATTATGGTTGAAGAGTCTGGTTCTAGAGCAGCACTAGCATGAATCTTCTGCCTCACACGGATCTGGCAGCAAGTCACATCCTCCTGAGAACTTCCTGGTCTGGAAGAGAAGTGGGAGTATTCCGGAATGTGTTTGGAGAGCTGAATTGCTGTGCATCCGAGGGAATGTCCCTAACCCTGCCCCCTCACCTTTGGTAAATATCTTTTTTTCCCCCCTAAGTGCAGCAATTCCCAAAAGCAGCAAATAATTTTTCAGACACAAAACAGACATAAGTGATTAAAAAAGCTGAATGCAAACACAAGAGCTGTGACTGTAGTGGTAATTGGTCTATGTGTGTGTTATCTTTTTCTCCTTTAGGGGGCAACAGTGCCTTATTTTTAGAAAAGCCGTGCTCTGTAGGGATGTTATGATTCTGTATGATAATTCAAAAATATTTTCCAAAGGCAAATGATGGCCATGAAAAATAAGAAGGCAAGAATGAAGAAGAGAATGTGTTTCATATTGATCTGTTGCTGTAGAATTTAGCAAGCAAAATCCAAGAGGGCGCAAGTTGATCACAGATCTGTGGGAAGAATAATTCCCAGGTTCATAACAGAAAGTGGTTGGGTTTCATGGATTTGTAGAATAGAACTTCAATGGCCAGTGGTTTGAAAATTAATTATTCTTTTACATAGTTACTAAAATGCTTATGGAGGTTTTGGGCCACGCTGTATAGAAGGGCTTTTTTAGGAGCAAGAGGAAAAGGTTGGGCCTGAATTAAACAATGTTGAACATTTAACCACTGCTCCAAAGGGGAATGATACTTGCTCATAGTAGCTACAGTTTAGTTATGTGTCGGAAAATGCAAAAGTATTTTGTAACGCCATCATAACTGTCTTTTTTTAGCTAGCAGCTAGAATATTGACATCCCAATCATGCATGTGAGTCATCTGATGATGAAACGCGTCAAAATTAGTTTAATTACAGACGCTATGTGGGAAATATTCAAATTAGCAGCGTGGTTGTGACCCCTTCGGTCGCCCGAGGCTGAAAAAGGAGCGGTGGGCAGCGGGCATGCAGCCATGGAGTTTGGCACTCGTGAGCGTACTTTTGGGATGGGAACAGGAACAGAGTGTCACTCTGGCTTTTCATTCCGGTGTATCTCCGAATGGTTTGGCCTGTCTGGAGGGGGGGGGGGGGGGGAGCAGCTTTGCAGGATATGGTGATGCAACGACGACTTCACCCGAGGCTAGTTTGCGAACCCGAACCACTACAGGACCTCAACTGGACCAGCTGGGTGAGAACCAATTAAGGACTGTTAAAATGTGACCGAGCACTCTAAAAAAACGTTGTAGGGTGTTGGCACATTCCAGCTGCTGCTGTTGTTTGCTCCGGTCAGGTGAGAGCTTCAGTAGGAGATGGAAACCTCCTTTTGTTGTTAATTTAGCCTATAGACTCCTGCAATGGCAATTTTAATTTTATTCCCTGCAAATTTAAGCAAGGCAAGGCTGCCCTTGACAACTGTACAGGACAGAAATAAATGGGGTTGGTTAAGAAAGCTAAGGACCTCCCTCTCTAACTAGAGGAACTAAGTAAAGATAATTGTCATATAGAGGGTGATGCTGGTGTCTGTGGTGGACAGGTATGCACCTGCTCACCCCCCCTATGCTAATTGCTGGAACATTGTTACAGGTAAGTAGTATGTTATACATTGTACACTGCTTTTGCAAATAATTGCCATCCAATGCCTTTAAAGTGTTATTCCAGATTTGTATTGCTCATATTTCTTTGGCAATATACTTATTGTGGTTATGGTGTGGTACACACACACCTTAAATGCAACCCCTCACTTTTTATTGTGGGTCAAACAGCAGAATCCAAAATCCTCACCCCATACACTGCAACAGGCTGACTGGCAGTACAAGCTGGGCTTTGAAAGCTGGCCTTTGCCATTGTCTTTGACTTTAGTGATTGAAATCAACCATGCCATAGACAGATGACAGTGTGATCATCTTTTGACAAAAATCTTCCTCATATTCAAATTCAGTCGACCAATCAATTAAATTTTATTTGTTAAGCACATTTTCTTTTCCGTTAGAAACTGTCACAAAGCACTGAACAACTGGATGCTTCCCAGAGGGAATGGACAGACTAGAAAACCCAGGTTAAATTAGGGAAAAAAATGGAAAATTATTCCCATACATACAAAAAAAGGCAGTTAAGTGATCCCTGGAAACCAATGAAATGTTAACTGTGGTATAGCACGAGAAATCTTTATTCTTCATGTTTATTCTATAATTGTACTGCACCCAAACATACACTTTATGGCCAAAAGTATGTGGACACCTGACCATCACACCTATATGAGCTTATTGGACATCCCATTCCAAAACCATGGGCATTAATATGGAGTTGCCCCACCCCCCACCCCATTGCAGCTATAACAGCCTCCACTCTTCTGGGAAGGCTTTCCACAAGATTTTGGAGTGTGTCTGTGGGAATTTGTGCCCATTCAGCCAAAAGAGCATTTGTGAGGTCAGGCACTGATGTTGGACGAGAAGGCCTGGCTCGCAATCGGCATTCTAATTGATTCCAAAGGTGTTCAATGGAGTTGAGGTCAGGGCTCTGTGCAGGCCACTGGAGTTCCTCCTCACCAAACTCATCAAACCATGTCTTTATGGACGTTGCTTTGTGCACAGGGGCAGTCATGCTGGAACGGGAAAGTGCCTTCCCCAAACTGTTGTCACAAAGTTGGAAGCATATAATTGTCTAAAATGACTTTGTATGCTGTAGCATTAATGTTACCCTTCACTGGAACTAAGGGGCCTAGCCCAAACCCTGAAAAACAGCCCCAGACCATTATCCCTCCTCCACCATACTTTACAGTAGGCATTGTGCATTACAGTAGGTCGCGCTTTCCTGGCATCCACCAAACCCAGATTCGTACATCAGACTGCCAGATAGTGAAGCGTGATTCATCTCTCCAGAGAACACATTTCCACTGCTCCAGAGTCCAGTGGCAGTGTGCTTTGCACCATTCCAGCCGTCACTTGGCATTGTGCATAGTGATGTTGGGCTTGTGTGCAGCTGCTCGGCAATGGAAACCCATTTCATGAAGCTCCCAATGCACAGTTCATGTGCTGATGTTGCAGCCAGGGACAGTTTGGAACTCTGTAGTGAGTGATTCAACAGAGGTTAGGTGGTTTTTACATGCTACGTGCTTCAGCACTTGGTGGCCCTGAGTGGACAACCTCTTTGTGGCTGAGCTGTTGTTGCTCCTAGATGCTTCCATTTGACAATAATAGCACTTGACCAGGGCAGATCTAGCAGGGCAGAAATTTCGCGAACTGACCTGATGGTATCCTATGGCAGTGCCACGTTTAAAGATGGCATCCTATGACAGTGCCATGTTTAAAGTCACTGAGCTCTCCAGGATGACCCATTCTACTTCCAAGGTTTCTCTATGGAGATTGCATGACTATGTGCTTCATTTTATGCACTTGCTAACAATCGGTGTGGCTGAAACACCTGAACTCAATAATCAGGAGGGGTGTCTACATAATTTTGGCCATGTAGTGTATTTCTGGCGACCCTCATGGGTATACGCCTACATAAGCATTATGCAATCTGAACGAAGAACCAATAAAAGCATTTATGTGTGAAACTGAAAAACAGCCCAATTCTAATATTTTGACATCAGAAATGTTCGAATTCACATTTATGTTGCACAAGCGACGCGACAATGTGTTTGGATCGACTGCGCCCACTTTGGGTAGACAACAGGTGGTGTCTGTTTGATATCGTTTCGAAACACATGAGCGCGCAGGAGTACTCGGAAACGCGCACAGGCTATCAGGGATAAAGCGCTGCCTCGTACCGACTATCATTGACACTTCTGTCGAACGACAGCAACATGCGGTGGTCTGACAAGCCGTGGGATTCGTTTTGATACGGTGAGCGCAATGAATCAAAATTTTTACCAGACCTAATTTCACGTAAACTCAGAGAAGCAGTACTTTACTCATGATTGTACGTTTGATACGCTTGGCTTTAAATCTTTCCCATTTCTCTATAACTTCATACGTCCAAGCTTTGTGATACCGCGTATCATGCGTCCGTGCTGTACTTGAAGGGGCAACCTTGAAAATAAATATTAACAGAATGTTATCTATTTAGTTGAACACCCTTTGCAATCGCTGCCATCCTGAGTAACCATTAGAAATTTCCTTCTTGCAATGCTCATGTACAGCGAAAATTGTCATTCAAGTTTATTGCAATCAGAAAATATGCGACAGCAAAAATATGGAGAAAACTCGTTCATTTACAATACTGTTAACGTTTGGTGGTTAGTGTATAGTTATAGTTTTCTCTCTTTTGTGTATTCTGGCGAGTAGAAAACTGGCTGCGTATTGCCATGTGAGGATGAACGGAAAGTTTGTTTTTACATGCACTCTGTAATAGAACTGTATGGAATAAATTCAGTATACCGGCAGTATTATTTCATTTACCGTTTATTTTTTTTCTTTATCCTTGTTTTGTGTTCCAACTTGAATGAGATGAATTGTTAACATTACCAACTTTCCCCAAACATAACAGTCTTCTAACTCTTTCTGCCTCACCTCTGCAAAGTCAGTAGCCGGGGCGACACCGTGTTTTTATATCGGTATGGAATGCGGGATAGCGTGCCGGAGCACGCGCGGAGCGTGCGCTGTGTGCGCCTGACAGCGCTCGGACCCCTTCAGTAACATCACCGAGCTCTTCTCTGTATTCGCAGGAGCGGACTTGCGTACGAGGCACAGGCAGCGAGGCAACCCGTAGCAAGCGTCACGCCTTGTCGAGGAATTAACCGACATCCATGAGGACAGAGGGAATGGCAGTGTTCAAGCAACAAAAAGTGGAGGATTTCTATGAAATCGGCGAAGAGCTGGGGAGGTGAGTGTGCGTCCAAAGTGCGTGAGGATCTGTTGTTTTATATGCTTACATAAAACTGCCCGTTGCTTGTGCAGGATGAGGCATCAGATGTGATTTCATTTGGATAATTAATACAGATTATCTAACTGGCTGAGTGGGCGAGCTGCTGTCTGTCCTCCAGCTGAATGAGTTAAGGAATGCCTGGGGGATCACTGGAAGAGAACTGTGCCATGGCATGGAATGCTAAGGCATGTTAAAGCCAGTTAAGGCTGGTTTAGGGTAGAAGTGATCGTACATTCAAAACTTATTCTTTGAATTACACTTTAGATGGGTTAAGAATTATGTCTGGGTCCTGTTCACCTTGGCCAAAAGTACTTTCCCAGTCACAGGCTTCAGAATGTTTAAATATCATAAAGAATAACTTTGTGAATACCAAAACTGAATCCGCTGATGATTTTCTCAATCCATATTTCACAATCAAAGTGTTCTTTTGTTGAAATCACCCTATCTGGCACTTGCCTGAGGTGAAAACAACAGCTCAGGTTTTGAAAACTTCGAAAAACTTCTCTGTGGGGATTTAATACTGTTGATACACTATTATGGGTGTCGTAGTCACCATTTTGTGTTGGACTGGTACTGTGATGTGATGTTTTGGCATTTGACTGTTTATTATCAAACTGCTCAGCACTGCTACACTTATGAAGATACTCAGCTTCCTCCTGTCCCCCAAGGAAAATACCTTCAACATTCAAAGCATCTAGGATCATCTGCATTGAATGAGAACAGCTGATCTGGTACAGCATAGCTTTTCCATTGAATTATCCTCAACAGAAAGCAGAATAGTTCTCCAGCTAGAGTAAGGATAGAGGGCTGAGCTGACTTTGGTCAGCACAGCAAAATATTTCATGGAAAAACAACCTAAACCTAAACTAAATGAGCCAGCCTGGTTCCAGCACTGCTGTGGGAAAGGGGTGTAATGAGCTAGCCTGGTGCCAGCTCTACTGTGGAAAAAGAGTGTAGTGAGCCAGACTGGTTCCAGCTCTACAGTGGAAAAGAGGTATGGTGACCAAGCCAGTAGTTCCATTTGCAAGAGTGGAGAGAACAGTGGGGTATGCGTGTGATCACACACCTCTCGTGCTCACCAGCGGAGAGGAAGGGGAAGTCCCAGCTGTGCCGACGCAAAGTAATCTGCAGGGAGAGGGGCAGCTGGAGGCACAAAGCCGCTGATGTCATACACACCCCTCCTCTGATCAGAGAGAGTCCCCCCACCCCCAACAAACACACAGTTTAGGAGGGTGCTGTTACAATCATAACAAAACACTGTGACTGATTTAGGTCAGTGAATCGCTTGTAGCATATGGTAGCAGTACCTCTGCCCATCCTGGAGTTCATGAAGCCTCAGTCTTCCATCACAACCAGTGGGCTTCCTTCAGCAGGACCTGCCTGGTGTCCAGGTTGCATCTTTTAGTCCCAATCAGTTAGCAAACTGCCCATCATCCAATCTATTTAGTCCTTAAGAAAACATGGAGAAAAATATGTATCTTGAGACAATGATTTCATGTCCCTATAAGGAAAAACATTCTGCAGCTTCTGACAGCCCTCTGAGAGACAGGTGTGGATCTGCACCTTAGACTCAGTTTGGACACAGTTTGGACTCATTGCCATTTGTCAGCCCCCAAAGCAGGCCTTGGTTTTTTGTGCTGCATATCAGAATACCTGCATTGACAAAGAATGGGTTGTGTGTCTTGCAATCTGGCAAGCACATCCCCTTATGTGACTTACAGTTTTCATGGCCATGCCCCAGCACACATTGTGCTTTTGGTGGCCCTGTTCTGAGATCCTCAAAATTACGGTGTTTTTCCACACGCTTGCTTTTAAAGCACAAGTCCCTGTGGCTTTCTGCAGCCCCCTGCCCCCCTCACTCCAGCAGGACCTTGAGATTTATCTCTTATGTAATGGAACAGCAGAGGCGGCCACAGGAGGACAGCTAAACTGGGAGTATCGG
The DNA here is from genome assembly GCF_013368585.1 of Megalops cyprinoides. NCBI lineage: Eukaryota > Metazoa > Chordata > Actinopteri > Elopiformes > Megalopidae > Megalops > Megalops cyprinoides. The sequence continues at coordinate 17,924,040 of NC_050595.1, read as the reverse complement.
AGCGACCAATGGAACCCAGAAACAGGGCCATCGCCAGCGATAGTACTTTTTTTTCCCCCACTGTGCCGTATTTGGTCAGAACAGTAGAGACACCTGTGGCCACATTCAAGTTCCTCTATGCATGCATGCTGCATCTGTTTGGTATAAAAAGGGGCGTGTCCTTCGCTAACCGCTGGCTTTACCTGCAGCTGTCATTGGCTGGCAAGCTGTACCTCTGGGCCAGTCCGGCAGAGCACAAGCATACAGCATTGAGGAACTGAGAAAGGATGGGAATAGGTGATGAAGTGACTGCTTCAGCAGGAAACTGGCTAGATTTTTGTTTAACCACAGCAATGTGTTAGTGTAGATTGCTTGTGCGAGACCATGGCAATTGGTTAGTGTACTTCTTTTTTAAGAAACCAAGGCAATGAATTTGTGTAGCAGTTTATGTGATGAATGGGTCAACCTCTTCTGAGAAGGAGCTTTCATCATCCAAGGGAGAAAGCAGCTCAAAGGTTTATGATCAGAAGATAGAGCAGTGTCAGACTTGTGTGTGTGTGTGTGTGTGTTTTATTTGTGTACATGCATGCGTGCAGGAACACTTACAGTTAATGTACAAATTTGCTTCACGGCAGCCAACAGGATATCAAAGTAAAGTGTCAATATCCACCACAGTTCTGTGGGTTTGCTCTGTGGGTCTGATGTACTGTATAAAGAACAGCTCGCTCTGCTCTGTTTGAAACAGCTCTTGTATATTGCTGTTTGGCGTTGGGTCCGTCTGGGTGGACCTCACTCCCTCTTGTCGGGTTAGCCACTACAGTGGTAATTACATTTCCTATTGAAGATGGATTTCAGCAATGCACAGGGGAGCGGGGACAGCTTACGGTTTGGCTGCTGTGCACTGTAACTTGTTTCTGTGAATTAGGGAAGTCTGAATGAGGACTGCGCATGCGCTGTGTGCTTCCTGCTCAAGGTTAGATCAGCTGGCTGTTTGTACGAGAGTTCTCGACTGCATTTCCATTTATACCGCACTGGGGTGGAATGTTACCTGCATGCAGTGCACCTAATCAAGGGGCAAACTTGTGCATCTGCATATTTCGGGAGCACACACAGGGATGCCAGCTGTGGCGGACCAGCAGAGGTATCAGCAAGGGAGGGTCAAACACAGTCTTTTCTGGATTGCTCGTGTCCTGTTCTTTTACTGTTTGTACACAGCACTCTGTGATTCGAATGAGCTTCAGTGTCGAAGGTCGTGGTTGTGCGTGTCACTTGACACAGAGCCTGGTGGAGGCCTGAAAAGGCGCTGTGGATGATGTGTGTGACAGGTGGCAGTAATCTCTGAGGTGTGGAGTCTTATCCCAGGACTTTTGGGACTTTGTGTTTGATGTATTTATAGCAGGGGAGGGGTGTACAGTAGTGTCCCGTGTGTATACCATGGGGGGCATTACACAGCTCTTTGCAGATATACATGCACCCCCTTCTGTTGACTGAATGGAAAATGGCTACTTATTTAAAGGGCTGCAGAGAGGGGCTGTAAGTCTAGGAACCCCATCGGATATTCTAGGAGGTCCCCCGTTTCTGTTATTGGCTCAGGCGCATTGCCGTGAAGACAGATCTGGGTCTTTGTCAGGATGATCACCTCAGGAGGGCACTGGTGCTGGTGACCAAGGGCTCATTGGTGTTGTGGATTACTGATTACAGACCTGACCCTGTCCTTTTGCTGCAGAAGCAGACAGTCTGCTGATCTGCTGAATTTGAAATTGTCTGAACACCATGCAGGCATTGCTAGGTCTCCATCAGCTTGCTGCCTAACCAAACAGGCCATCCCATCAGACTGGTTAGTCAGCTAGGCAAACGGACCAGTCAATCAGAATAGCCAATTACGTCAGTTAATCAGACAGTATGCAATCAGACTCAGCTGAAGGAGATGAGCTCTCCATTTCTAGTTAGACACCAAAACACCCACAGGGAGAAAAAGGCTTGATCACAGGCATCATTTTAAATATGACCCTGCACAAATCCAGTGATCATCATATCATATAGATGTCACCTAATATAGCTAATATAGATCCACCTAATCATCTACAACCACTATCAGCCCACCTTTATATTATAAAGATCATTGCCTGCTCCAAACTGATGCCTGTGAAGACACCAGCTCCCATGGAACAGAAATTCAGGTTTAATTTGGTGCTGCAATGGACAGTAGCTAGTGTACAAAGATGTATTTGCATTACAACTCAATAACATCCACCATGCACATATTCTACTATTGCTGATGACTTAGCTTTTTGTTCATGAAGTGAATTTCAACCTAAAAGTGAAAACAGGTGTTAGCCTCTGATCGCAGGTGTGGTAAGGCCCCAGTGACTCATCCTGCACTCTTGAAAACAGCCACACAAGAGTTTAATCTAGGACACACTTCTTGCCTGGAAACACTCTCATTACTTTGCAGTGAACCTGTGGAGTGCTGTGTTTATTCAAGTGATCCATTCATCTCAGCTGGTTATATTGTTGAGTTTAGAGCTCAGCTCTTTTCTCTGGGATCTCAGCTCTCTGATTGGCTGGATGGAGTTAAGTCAGCCAAACACACCAGTAAGAGGCCTTGCTGTGCAGGGCGGGGATGGACTCTCTGTGTGTTCACTGCAGTAACATGCATAATGCTGACTAATGCATCTACAGACCAGTGACAATGTTTAGTTGCTCATTTTGAACCATGAACAGAATGGTTTTTCTAATCTGTTAAGTTTTTGCTGCTGTGAGTCATAAAGCATTCTTGTACGTGAATACGCTTTTGTTATAGACTCGTCCTGCATGAAAACAGTGTGTGCCAAGACAACGAATAAACGCCCATAGAAACAGTAGCTTCCCTCCATCCTCACTCATTTACTCACTCACATATTCACTCATTCACTCACTCATTTACTTGCTCACTCACTTGCATATTCACTTATTCACTCAGTCAATTACTCACTCACTGACTGAGACAGGGCAGCTCCCCCAAAAGTATAACAGGGCGTTTTTATTGCCATGCCCATAGAATTGTCTAGGTAGTCTCCAAGGGGTTTCCGTTTCAGATTCAGATTTCATTTAATTGTCCTCCCAGAGTGAAATGTGTGTCACAGCTCACGTAGGACAATGCATATAGTGCAATTACACATACAGTGAAAAGGCACTGATGAAGCAGAGCAGGGAAGCACTGAGATCATATGCCATCACCGTTCATTTCAAGATGAATGGCCCACAGCATAAAGGTCTTTTTGAAATGGGCTGTTTTGTATTCTAAACAGCTCCACCCTGGCATTAACTGAATTAAATAGCAATGCAAAGGATGTTTGTGTGGTACACCACATTTGTTCAGCTCTGAGACGCTTGGAGCGGGGAGACCTTGTCTCTGGCACATGGCATACACTAAAGGTTGTGTACAACCATCTGTCTTAGAGTTCATGGAACTCCCATGTAAAATCGTAAGCTTTTCTACTTCCACTCACAAAATAGTTTCTCACTCTGAGTATTATTGTTTGCACAAACAACAATGATCATGATACCACCTGCAAAGTCTCAGTCGGTATGACCTTTTAAGGAGTTGCTGGGGAAAAAAGAAAGATTTCCTATTTACAATAAACAAGTGAAGCAAGTGGTGCTGGACAAAACCACACTGGAGCTGAACTACATCTTATTTTTCATGATTACATTGCAAAGGCAGGTCAGCGTCAGATAGCTGTCCGAAGACAATGGTGGGGACGGTGATCGCCTCTGGGAGGAACAAATGGAGAGAGTTCGTTCCTAATCGCAGCACCCCCTGGGGGCAAGGAAGGGCTCTGGAATCTGCCAGAGAGTCTGACACCATCACAGATTCACCACCCCCTCATCCCGCCCCAACCCCAGTTATCCCCTTGAGGAGCTGACAGGTGGAGAGACTGGGTAGTCTGGGACTGTTACCTTATCAGGCCCAGGCCACGTCATGGAGGATTCCTTGGGTGGTGCATAATTTCCGCATGCTATTTTGCTGCCAAAAAATGTTTTGTTTATTATTATTATTACTATTACTAGTAGTAGTAATTGCACATTACAAAAGAAAATGTTTTGATTCAATCGCAATCCTCCTCAGGATGATGAAGACAAAATCAAAGTTAATTATTTGAAGGGTAAAAATTGCATTTGCATCTTAGACAGATTTAAGGGTATATGTTGAATTGGGTCCAGTGCAATGTCTTGATGACACTGATGTTTTGATTGATATATTTTTTTTTTTGTAACATGCAAAAAAAAAAAACTAAACTCTTGCTTAGATTATAACAATACACAAACTACTTCCACTATGGGGACTTTTGTTAAGTATAGCAGCTGAAAGAGACTTTGGGTGTGCGCACACTTCCTGCCTCTTTGTTTGGTAATACACTAAATCCACCCTCTTTGTCTCAGCGTCGTATTAATTCTGGTATGAAGGGTAACTCAAAGGGACTCTGCAGTGACTCAGCTCTTATTGGCTGCTCGTATGGCATTGGCCTGATGATGGTGACTCGCAGATACGGTTCAAAGTGCTGTGGGACCCTCGTGTTATTTGCTTGTGCTCTTTACAGTTTATGTATCCCTCCTCAGTGCTTTTCCCCGCGACTCTCCCTGCATCCTAAAGGGTTTTGCTGTGTTGTACCCAATTATGTGCTTGTGCCGCTCTCCGCACTAGGTAGACAGAGTTTGTAGCTCACAGCCATGACTGTTTCACAACTTCAAACTGCCATTTGAAGCTGATGAGAAACAGATAGAGGAAACACAGCCTACCTTTTAACTGATAATGGTCTGGCACCGGTGTGACTGCTATTTAAATAGCTAAAAGAAAAACAGGGATTGGTCTCCACAAAAAACAACCCTCTTCTGCAGACCCTTCCATCATTCTTAGATGATCGTGTTTTGGCATTTTTATTAACTTGGAACTATCAAGTAAGCCCACAGAAAAAATCCCGGTGGTATCTGTGCTGTACGTGGAGTGACCCTCTTTCAGCCACACCTCACCAACTGTTGGCCGCAAGTGGAAGCTAGTTTTATCGTGTTGTCTAACGTGGCTGATGGAGACGAGCTCTAATCCTCTTGCCTGGTTTTCTAAAGTCATCCTCATGCTCTGTTAAGGTGCCACAGAGCATGAGGACAGCAACTCTGTTTGCTGTCAGAGTTTCTGCGTTGGCCCCCTCTGTTGTTGTGTACCTTATTGATCTTGTTCCCCCCTGATGTCACACTACACTTCTCACCCTGTTACACATGGGCACAATTCCACAGGATTCTGGGTGCTTTCCAGTAATTGTCACCAAGAGCTGATCCAGAATCAGCGCACTTACACCCTAATTCTAACCCTACCCGTTCCGCATAGGAGGTGTCCGCTGATCCAGAATCGGCACTTGGTGGGCAGCGTCCATCTACACTGTTTTGGAGGCAACTGGCAGAGCATTCTTCACATTGCTGGTTAAAGACGGGTTCTATCTTTAGGGCTCTGTGTATCTAATGTGAAACCATTCCATGCTGAGGAGGTGAAGTATAATCTTACTACTGTGCCCCAGACAGTGGCAGGAAAAAACAGATGGGGTAAAACAACTGCAGCCACACCCTTTATACCAGCCACTCTGTGATTGGCCTTGTAAGGTAAGCATGATGTAGCAGTCTTACAGTGACCCTCCTCAACCCCACAGCCACAGACACAGAAGTAGCTGGCTTAGTCATCTCGGAGGATGTAGGCATAGTTAACGACTCCTCGCAGCATGACTGAAGAACTGTTTCACACTGACACTGCTTCATGGAGAGGCTTGCCAGAATTTGTCAGAGCCCTGGTTCCTTCCGGACCAAACTAGACTCACTGATAGCTCCACTCTAGATGTGCAGTTTTATTGTTCTTTGTACCTTCTCATAACCACCATTTCTAACAGTGATAAGATTCCACAGTAACACAGTAATAATAATTAGTTTTGACACAAACTCCTAACTGTTTTTGCAGCATTAGTAAATTTCACACATCAGGAAGTTGAGTGCAGAAGGCTTCTCTTGGCTCTGAAACACTTTGGCTTGATTCTAATTGGATTGTTCTTGTCCTGGATGTCCATTAGTAGCACACACAATGTTCAAAGCACTGCAGGGTAGGCTTGCAAGTGTTGTATAAACACCGGTATAAAAACATGCCCTCGTTGCTCTCAAAATAAACCACTGTGTCAGGCTGATTCAGTTAGCCGGGCTATGGATCGTTGAAGCACGTTCATCTTTTCAGTAGTAAATGTGTTCATTTAGTTTTCCTTGGGAAGAAAAATAGAGTTACAAAATTTGATTTGTAATTTTTTAAATTGGATTAGCATGTTTAAGATGCGGGAACATTGCCAAGAATTGTGGAGATGGAAGTCCAACGCGGATCTGAGACAATTGTTTTCAGCGCAGGAAGGAAGTGGTCATTTTTTGCGTGTACTGACAAACAGCATGACTTAGCCATCTCAAATATACATATCAACACAGGTGATATATCAGGCCCATAAACATGTCTTCTTGCAGCTGAACCAACCGCTCTCTAATGGGCCTGAGGTGGCATTTTTCCCCACATTAGCGGAGGTCAGGTAGGGCAGGCACGCTGTGGAGTGGTTTTATGTCAGGGGTCACTACCTGCCTGTTCCCACAATGCACAGCAGTGCTGGGATAGCAGATGGTAGGGGCGGGGTTTTCCTGTGGGGTGGGGCTTGAGGGTGAGGTGAGGGGTGTCGACACAGCACATTGCGAAGTTCTGTTTCCTGCGCTGTGCGACATCATTTCCCTGGTAACAGGCTCTTCCTCTCAGGCTCATTCTGCAGTCCCAAGCACATAACCTCAGTCCTTTCTCAAGTAAAGATCAAAATTTTCAGTTCATAAAAAATTCATAATTAAATGTATATATCACACAAGGAATGCTTGATAAAAGATTTGGAATAATTAATCAGTCATTTTTTTCCTAAAAAATAAGTAAATGCATAAAAAGAAAATGAACTGGATAGGCAGTTTAATGGCATCGACTGGTTTGCTGGCCCTTTCTCAGGCTAGTTTCACCCTCTGATGAGCAGCTCCCTTTAACTCCCAGTGAGTCAGTCAAGCAACACAGCCCCCAATCACAGCCTTTGATTGGCTGTAACATCGTAGTGTTTATAAGCCAGGGCAGTTACTGTGTCTCCCTTCAGTTCAGTGTGACGTATGTGGAACTGATGTCAGATGATATCACATGAATGTGTTTTAAATTTGTTTTGGGGTGTGACAGTATCAACTCTTTCATGTACTTGCTGTGTGTATTGAAAAAAGTTGAGATGAATTAACATAACATAACATTACATTACATTAGCACATATGGAAGAGTAAGGCTTCATGAACCCTATGAATGGGTGGAGCGACCATGCACTGTGATTCACTGACTATACTGAACCAATCAAAAGTATAGGCTGCCTGCAGCAAAACATTGTGGTTGATTAGTGTCAGTAAGCCGTCAACACTACACAGTGGCTCCACCCCTTTTGGGGTTCATGAAGCCTTACTCCCCCATACGGCCTGAAAGCTCAAACCCTCACTGCGTCCGCGCTCTGTACCCCCACAGTGGGCAGTTCGCCATCGTGAAGCGCTGCCGGGAGAAGAGCACGGGCCTCAGCTTCGCCGCCAAGTTCATCAAGAAGCGGCAGAGCCGGGCGAGCCGGCGCGGGGTGTCCCGGGAGGAGATCGAGCGCGAGGTCAACATTCTGCAGGAGCTCCAGCACCCCAACATCGTCACACTGCACGATGTCTTCGAGAACCGCACCGACGTGGTGCTCATCCTGGAACTGTGAGTGAGGAGGAGGAGGAAGAGGAGTGGTGCCAAACTGAATTACACACGCTCACAAAAGAGCACTGTGCATCAGATATGCTGTATATCAAAGTCTACACCATATATAAAACATCATTTATTGTTGCCACTTTCTTATATGTGAATTTGTCCATATGCTGTACATTATATTATACAATTGCATTTAGTGTATTGGAAAACATAGCCTACAGTGCTATGTATGTGACTGCACATATGAAAGCAGCAATAATTTACTTGTTTTGTAATATTTGACATATATTCTGAAGTTTATTGAGATACATACTCTTTATATTTTGGATGTGGTATTTTGCCATATGTTTACATTCAGTGCTTTTTGCAGAAGGGGAGGTCAGTTGTAGCAGTTTCTGTTTGAACAGCTCTTCAGTTTCTGTTTGAACAGCTCTTCACAGCTCTTTACATTATGAATGCAATGAATTTTACATGGTGGTAGAACAGGTTTAAAAGAGGAAAGACACACTGAATGACTCGCGCTCAGGGCCTTTATTATATACAGTACATACAGCTTCCCTCAATCCACTTTGTACCTGTTACATGAATCATGCCTGTGACCGCATTTCCATCAAAGGAAAGGGAGTTAGCCTTAAAAAAAAAAAGCTCAATGTGGTCACGTTTTCTTTTGCGCTACCTAATGCACTGTAATTTGTTGAACTTCAAAAAGTTCAATCAGGTCAATCAAAAAACAGGAAACGTGTGTCCTCACCAGACAGAAGCATTACCTCACCGCTTTGAAAACAAAAGCTGCTGTACCGAGCACACCTGAGCGGTTCACGCTTGTCTCGCCACGTGTGTGGCCGGCACGGTGGTGTTTCTGGCCGGCACTGCTGGAGAAAGTGAGCTAAATGCCCTCTGTCCGAGGGGCCCCGTCTGTGTTTTTGTTCCGGCTGCAATGTGCTAGGGAGCACAGAGGCCCAATTACAACTAATTACGGGTCAGTTCAATCAGCTGACGCAGTGAATGACAGCAACCAGAGCTGCCAACTCTTCAGAGAAATGCGCCAAAGCTCCCGCAAAACATAACAACTTCTTACTGAAGTCAGAGAGGGTGAGGCTGGAAACTATTCAGAGGGACAGTTTGCTTATTTTCAGCATGCATTCCTCACTTTTGGGTACTTAAGTGTGATAAACACATAAATTGGGTTGAAGTTTTTCTTAGCTTTCTTAGAGGAAAATCTAGAGTTTCTTGTTTGAAAACATTGCTAGGAGGCTGTGAAAGCGTGTAGATTTCATTGAAAACACTGATAACATCTGTCAGCTTTGGTTCTGCGTGGGCTTACAAACATGTAGATAAAAACAGGGGAGGAAAATACATGAGGGAGTCTGCATTTGTGTGAGTTTAATTTATCATTAGATCAGAAATCTGCACCTGGCAGCGAAAAACAAAATGCTCTGAATAGGCTTTTCCTCCAAAATATCAGACAGATACATTTGTATCAACATTTTGGTTTGAATGCTAAGTTTGTTAATACCTACCACAGTATTCATAATTTTAGTAACAATACTACTACTTGCCGCATTAGTAACAGAGTAATGCAATTAGAATGTCAGTGAGAAGGCCAGAGAGCACCATTACAGCGGGCACATAGTACGTCTCCATAACACGATCAGTGTCTACATTGTTCGTGCTTACATAAAAGATCTAATCAGGGGTTAACTTGAAATTTCAAGTTTTCTGCAAAATGTAAGTATTTACACCAACAAGGTATTTATAATGAAACCCAGGGAAAACATTTGATTGGACATGCCAAATGCATGTTTTATACTCCCAGGCGTCCCGTTTAAAGCGTGGGGGCATGTTTTGTGTTGCAGGGTCTCTGGAGGCGAGCTCTTCGATTTCCTGGCACAGAAGGAATCTCTGTGTGAGGAGGAGGCCACACAGTTCATCAAGCAGATCCTGGAAGGGGTCCACTACCTGCACTCCAAGAAGATCGCACACTTCGATCTCAAGGTGGGCGCCCCCGTCCGTTCCTCCGCGGCTCCTTCGTCTCTCTCTCCTGTTTTGACACGCCCGTCTCCGTCATCGAGGGAAGACGGCATACATTGCAGATACAAACAGTAACCAAGATAGGCTGTGACTCTCTGACCCCTCTGGGCCCAGACACAGCTGCGCAGCACAGACACAAGCTGCAGACCGCAGAGTCTTCCACTGTGTCTCTGCACTCATTGTGCAGGGCACCATACGAAATGCATCTGATGAACTGATTTGGTGAGTGACACACTGAAAATGCTGTCTCCTGCCTTGTGGCCACGGCATTTCTCTTTCTCTTTCTGCCAGCTGATTTTGATGACCTTTTAGATGAGTCAATGCCTGAGTAGTGCGATAATGTTTCCAATGCATAATTAATTCGTAGAAACAGCTGCAGTGCATTCGCAGTATGGCAGCATCTGTTGAACTGCAGTTGTGTGGTTAGTATATAAAAGAATAAAGGTTCGAGGTAAAAACGGACAGTTTTTCCCCTGCTCACAGAGTGAACATGACTGAGATGTTTGTACATTTGCACATTTGGAATGTAAATAGAAATAGTTTTGCCAGTAAACTACATTTGTTTTTTTTCCCTTCAAACTACTTTGAGCTCAGCAGGGTGTCAGTCCAGCATTGGCCCTTGATGTTTGTACTAGTGTATAATGTTGTGTGTACTGGGGTTGTGACACTCAGTACATGTAATAAAATAAACATATTTCCTGTGCTAATTCGACAACCCTCTCAGATACAGAGATGACCTCAGAAAAGGTAGATGACACTGCCTGTGAATGCGGTGCTGAAATCAGGGCTGTGTTTGGGGAGGTAAAGATTGCCTGGTTAACAGCATTGGGTGAGGAATGGAGGGCTTTGGAACAGCGCGTGACCTGTGTCTGTTGGGCTGCCCTGTTGCTCGGCATACCCCTGCAGCAAAAGTGTGGATGTAAAAAGCGGATAGGCCCCTCTCTGCCAACAGTCTGCCTTTACGGCACGTGTTTTGGTGAAAGTTCAGCTGCAAACCTGCCTGTGTTTGTCTGTGACTGGGCCACACTACCTCAGTCCGAAATTGTGCAACACGTTTGGAGGTATTTCACACACAATAAAAATGCATCTCCTCAGGGCTGGGTGGTGGGGGCAGGGAGGCTTTGCTCATTCCTTGAAAGTGTTCAGATGTGTTGATAGCACCTCTTGGCTCTTCTGTCTGCTGATTGGATGGAGTCCAGACTTGCACAGACAAGACACAGCAGATCTGTAACAGGAGAGATCTCACCTGGTGTGATCTTAGATCATTTCCATGCCATTTTCTTTCTTTTTCTTTTCTTTTTCCATGCCATTTATAAATCAGCTGCCTCTTTGCTTTTAAATGAATTTGGCATGCATAGCCAGGCAGTCTCTCCGCATAATTCAGAGAGGCGTCGATGCAGTCACACAGCCCCTAAATCAGCTGCCTGTTGCCACAGATTCTCTCTGCAGCGGGCAAGATGGTATGGATGAGAACCCATTTCAGAGGGTTAGATAAACGCAGTAATTTAGTCAGAGGAGTCTATCAGGCGTCCATGTTGTTCCTCTCTGTTAAATTGCGTGTGAGAGGTCATTCATTGCAGCTCAGGAGCTTTGAGAAGATGTTTTGTCCATGTTGACGTCACAGTTCATGTGACATTTGAATGTGATTATAATAAATATATTTAATTTAATTATAATAAGCATCCTAAGTTAATTATGGTTCAGTCTTTGGATTACAGTACCTTCCGCATAATTTCATGTACTTTCAGTATTACCTTTCAGAAGTCCCTAGACATTATCATCAAATACTCAAACTCCCCTATTACTTTTTATAGTTGTTTATAGGATGTTTTTCATACATTCATAAAGAACCTCAGGATTGATAATCCGTGCGGTGTTTCCAAGACATCTAGTTATTTTTTTTTAAACTGTTTCAGAAAATGTTAATTTAGTGAACTCTAGGTTATTGTGGCATGATGAGTATGTGCAGGTTTGTGAGGATCATCAAGACAATGTCTCTAGCAGTAAGAATTTTTTTTATCAGTAAATTCCCTCTCTGGCAGGAGGGTTTTGATTAGTAAATACCCTCTCTCTCTGGCTTGCAGCCCGAGAACATAATGCTTCTGGATAAGAACGTTCCCCTGCCGAGGATCAAAATCATCGATTTTGGCCTTGCTCACAGAATTGAAGAAGGAGTGGAATTCAAAAACATTTTTGGAACTCCTGAATTTGTTGGTAAGAAGTTCTGAATGATGCATGCACTTTGCAGAAGCCACAGACCCCATCCGTGTGTGTGTGTGTGTGTGTGTGTGTGTATGTGCACTTGTATACATGTTTGTGCATATGTGTTTAGAGGGATTTAGAAGCTATTTATTTTAGCAGTTTCCTCTTTGTGAAACCACATCCTAGACTCAGGTGTGCTCAGAGCTGCAGAGGAAGTTGTAAGAAAGGGAATGCAATGTCGGTTTCCAGCAAACCGAGATTGCAGTACAGTGTTGGTTTCAGTGTTCCACTATGTCTGTGGTGGTAACCATGACTACTTTCACATATGTTTCCAGCTCCTGAGATTGTCAACTATGAGCCACTAGGATTAGAAGCAGATATGTGGTAAGATATCTCCACTAACTCTCCTGTCTTCTGCTGTGCTGGCTGCATCCCATAATGTATTACATTGGATTAACCTTAAAATTGTATTTTGTCTTCATAGGAGCATAGGAGTCATTACTTATATCCTGTAAGTATTAAGAGCTGGATTATAGACAACCTTTGAAATCCACTCAATGAACTGTAGAAGAACTGGCATGTGATTGGCTAACATTGCGCACAACTTGCTTTCCCCAGACTGAGCGGCGCTTCGCCTTTTCTGGGTGAAACCAAACAGGAAACGCTGGCCAACATCTCGGCCATGAACTACGAGTTCGACGAGGAGTTCTTCAGCCACACCAGCGAGCTGGCCAAGAGTTTCATCAGACAGCTGCTGGAGAAGAACACGAGGTAAGAGGTCACACCAAGGTGAGAGGTCATGAGGTCATAAACATGGCCGTGGAGGTGCATTAGGCCTGTCCCGTGGAGCGGGGGCAAGGATAATACACACTGTAATCACAGCTATGTTTGGTACATTGCCAATGTTGACCAGTGCCCACATGTGTAATATTAAGGACCTTTAAGGTCTTTTTCATCTCTATCCCCTCCTGCTTTAAAAAAAGACATTCTAGGGCCTAATAGAATATCTTTTCCACAGGCTGTAACTGAAGAAGAAGTAGAAAGAAGTGTTGCTTTTTCTGCAATGTAGCATCTGTTGTGACAGCCATTCCATGGAGTTTTGATTGCTCTTTGTCTGCCTTACAGGAAAAGACTGACAATTCAAGATGCTCTCAATCATCCCTGGATTAAGGTAACTCTCCTGCTGTTGTGTGTTTTCTAAGTGCACTCCATATCTTTATGGTAACTCCACTGGTGTGGAACCGTGCTGGAACCTCACTGGGCTTTGCTGACCAGACCCTGGTGGTCTTGCATTGTAACAACCAGGCTATAATACATCAGAGAGGCTGTATATGCCGTCATTGACCAAAAACAGGGGAAAGTAGGAGCTTATAGATTTCCCAGGCTTTCGGTAGGCTAAAGAATATGAAAAATAGTTGTTACACACTGATACTTTGTCTCAATCCTTCTTTGAGTGGTGTGATTTGTAAGGCACCTCTGATTAAGGCACATCCTGTCCCCGTACTGTCGCTATACTTACTGTATGCACTTTTGTAAGTCGCTTTGGATAAAAGCATCTGCTAAATAAATAAATGTAAATGTAAATGTAAATTTTAATGATACATGTTAAGTTATGGTAGTTATTGATAACAACAGCACTCACAGTGTATTACTAAATAATGAGACATAATCAGCCAGCTTGGTTCCAGCTCTACAGTGGAGAAATAGTTTGCATTGAATGAACACACCCCAAATCATCCCTGCATTGCTCTAACAGTGTGTTCACAAGCATGTCTCCCTATTCATGTTCTTATAGCCATATATATTGTTCTCATAGCAATTTTGAACGATTGAGCGATCTTCCTGGAGCTGGGAAATTGTCCTTTTCTTACAAATGAAGGGGTTGTTCTGACATTTTATAAACCTTTCTGAATTAAAATGGACAAGATTGAAAATGTATCTATCATTAGCCTTATATACTAGAGGAAGTAATAGGCATTGTTAGATGGTGAGCTATCCAGCTGTTTTTGATGATAGAATTGTAAGAATTGATCTATGAAGAATGTAAAATGTTACATTGGATTGCAGAATTTAGGTGAATTTCCTGTATTTCTGTGTGTACCCTCTGCATTGAAGGCTGCATCCCTAAGAAACTATTGTGGCAAGGTGGGTGTGTGAGGGGTGGGGGGGTGGGATGTATACTAAGATAGAGGGGTTATTTACAAGACCCAGGACAGTAATCCTGATGTCCCACAACTTGCAACAACTCAACAACACAACAAACTGAGCCCCAACACACCGCAACAGAAGGCAGTTAAATCAGGCAGGGTATGGTAGCTTGTAGTACTTGACTGTCTGCAAGCACAATGCCAAAACTGCATTGCTCAAATGCGTTGTCATGGGGCCAAAATTTGGCGTGGGAGTATGTAAGAGATAAACTGGCCATTTTAGCAGCGTGTGTGCCTGTGTAGATACTGGGAAGTGTTTGCAAGATAAGGGGAAGAGAGGACCCTTGAGCAAGAGGGGTCTGCAGCTGTTTTCACTTCAGTAGGGAGATATCACTCAACGCTGTTTGCCCAGTGCAGTCCATTCAGTCTGCATCTGCATCTGCATTGTTTACGGTTAAGCCACCCTCAGCCATTTTTACTTAAAAACAAGAATTTTGAAAAAGGGTATTTCAACTTCTAATATATTTTATAACAAAAATGTTATGTTTGAAGAGGAGATACGCTTCATGATACTGAAATAAAGATACCCAACCTCTGAGCAGTATTTGAGTCACTGAGGTCTGATGTGATAGTGGTTTTCAGTGAGCAGAGCTGCTCTGGTGTTTGCAGATATATTATTGTGTATTGTGGATCATTTTTGTGGCTGGTATGTTGGTTTGGATGTTTGCTCTAACTTGCAACTCCGGTCACATTTGGAAGGACATCAGAAATAAATAACTTGCTTTGCATATAGAACTGTAGAATTGGATGCTTATTTCTCAGTCTGAGAAGAATTGTCTTATATCAGTTTGGGATATTATACCATAATAGTTCAGCCTGAGGGTGTGGCCATTCACAGCCAGGGTCCACCCACAACAGTTACATTTCCTCATGTTTACGCCTTTCCTACACCCTTTTCCAGAGGCGTCTACACTGGCAGAACAATAACCAATAATGCATGCAGTGTTGAATACTAGCACTAGAGAGTGGAAAACCAAATGAGCGGCATGACCGTTTCCAAACAGAGGTGTTTTAACACATGACGTCAATGGGGCATGCTGGGAAGAATCAAGAAGAGGAGTGAACTGACCCTGCAGAATGCAGAGTGTTTTGCCTTGCTGTAATCTTTGGCATCTGCATCCCTGTCTGTGGTCTACACTAACTTTGGTAGTGCTGTGTTTTGTCACGGTTTTCGCTGCCGTGTGTGCACCTGTGCTGTTGGTCACTCTGGTGAGAGCTGCTACTCAGCTGTAACCCCCTCCCCCACCCCACGCTTCTGTCTGAAGCCCAACGATAACAAGGAGGAGCCCAAAGCCCCTGAAACGAGGCAGCCGGCGGAACGGCACCCGCTGAAGCGCCTGAAAGAGTACACCATCAAGGCCCACTCCAGCATGCCGCCCAACAACACCTACGCCAACTTCGAGCGCTTCGCGCGTGTGGTGGAGGACGTGGCCCTGGTGGAGGCGGGCGTGGGCGGCGTCGCCGGGGCCCGCGATGCGCTGCAGGACGACGTCGACGCCCTGCTCTCCATCTACAACGAGAAGGAGGCCTGGTACAGGGAGGAGAGGGAGAGCGTGCGCCGCAAGCTGTCGCAGATCCGCTACGAGTTCCGCAAGGTGGAGGCTGCCCGGCGCCACCTGCGGGAGGACATGCGGGCTACAGAGGCCAGCCTGGACAGCATCAGTGGGAAGTACCTGGAGCGGGGCTCGCACCTGGACGCGCTGCGGCGAGAGCTCTCCGAGGAGCTGAAGTGGGTCCAGGATGTCGTCAACTCCCTGCAGGCCAACGGCGGCAACGGACACAATGGGAACGGCAGCTTCTCCCCTGCCTTCAACAAGGACGTGAACGAGGCTCTGAAGGAGCTGCTGAGTGGACCGTGCAGCAGGGAGGGGTTCCAGGAGGTGGACGTGGAGATCACCGATGGCAGCCAGCAGATCTGCTTGGAGCAGGATGAATGGAGAGAGGTCTAAGCGCTTGTGTACTATCACTGCGTCTGTTGGGTGTAGACTTTCTCTCTCTCCCATCGTGACGTCTGTTTGTAACTCAAGCTATTTGACACTGCAAGAGCCATTTTACTGTCCATGCCAGAAACCCTCACCCTGGAAAAAGTGTCAGTGTTGTTACAGACAGTAGGTGTTTGCTGTGTTTGACGATCGTTTCTGAGGACTGCCAAACCGTGCGGTGTGTCCTGTGACGTCACGTTTTGCAACTATGTTTCATAACATGCAACACACTTTGCGATGCGCTCCCACTTCAGGTTATTCCTCCCAGTCACTTTGAATGCGTTTAAGAGAGAGTCTTTTAGTAGTGTGCCGGGCACAAATGGGCCATTCACACAATAGAAACAGGAGAGCAGGACATGCAATAGGAATGCCAGAGTGAGCCTGGGGGGAGGGGTTTGGACCACATGACCGAAATAGAGCCACAGGTGACTTGTGCGCTTCAGATTTTGAAAAATTAAATCATTCTCTATCTGGAAACAACTTTCCAAGCTGAAGTAATGTCAAGCTGAACTAATCTTACTACCAGAAATGATTTTTTAAAAAACACCCAGTTTCATTCACTTTTGAAAATAAAAGCAGGGGTCTATTTCAGTTTACAACTGCAAGCAGAAGTGAATTGCTGGTAATTGATTTAAGGATCATTTAAGGAATTCCATCATTTGATTTACCCTGAACGGGAGAGAGTGCCATAAAGTATTTTCACTGAAATCTGGGAGCCCTGATTTATAAGTAACATGCCTGAAGTGGGCTGGCAGTGGCTAATGAAGAGAAAGTGGAATAGCCTCTAGAGGAACAGCATGTCTGCTACTCTCAAGTTTTATTAAAAATAAATATTTTTTACTTGTAGGAGTTACATACAGACAGCAAACAATAACCAAGTTCATTTTAATATCATCTCTCTAATTGCCATTATTGATAGTGATTTTTTTTTTGTTGAAACACTTGAGATATTTCTTTATACAAAATATTTTTTATCATAAAGTGTATTTTTCAGCAGCATTGAACATTTATTTGATCTTAATTTAACTTGTTGAAGTCTATGTTTTTATATTTTAAAACTGGATCTATTTTTACTTATTTAAACTTTTTTTCTTTACTCTGAGTTACTTTTTATCTGTCAATCTCTTTGCTGCAACAATTAGTGATCAAGCCACTAGAGTGGAAGGTTGAAAGATTCACATAAAGAGATGTTTGTCCGTATAATTTATTCACTTTTGTGCCAGCAAATGCATGTAATTAAACAAAACATATTCAAAGCACTTACTTCAAAAGCACTCTGTAAAACTGAACTTGCAATTCAAGGGCTCTTACCAGCAGCACCTGTAACTGCCATTACACAGGCCTGTGCTGATAAATATAATGGCAATCTGTGCATCTCCACCCACATATGTTCTGACAGACACGTTAAGGTCAGTTATTGTGCTTCTCTTTATTGGAGAGGATCAGGAAGTTATGATGCCATTGCTTCAATCTTCTTTGCGAGCATTATGCACTGATTGGTTCTGGGGCTTGGCTGTGTTATGTAAAATCATACAGTTGGCATTGGCTGCTAGATCTGTGGCCTGTGAGTGTTCCTGGCAGACACATTACTTGGATCGTCTGCTTTCTTACAAGTCCAACTGGATTGATGGCTGAAACTGCTTTAAACGCACCTCATATGTTACCAGATTTCATTGTTGAGTGGTCGAAGAGTGATATATTTTTCCATTCTGTCAAGGGCATCATGTATAAAATTCTACTGCTGGGAGTGGAACATGCAATATTCACCGTATATACATTCATAGCCGCTTTTTTGTCGGTTAATTTTTAAACATGATGCAGTTGACCTTTCCTGTCATTAATTGAAAGATATTTCACTCACACTTTATTTTAGAAAAGCTTTATACCTGTGTAATTGCACATGTAAGTACTGTACTATGTCAGTGTTACCTAAGCACACACGTGTAATCACTTTCGGTGTTGTGAGTTTTCTATAGAGTAAGTACTGTATAACAAGTTGTACTTACATAAATCTTTTATAATCGCTTAGTGTAACTATACAGATACAAGGTTACTGTATTGTAAAGTGTTACCTATATTTTTTGCTACACATTTTGAAAATGGTCAAGTTGGGACTTTTTTTTTTTTTTTTTTACTGTTTTTTTTGTTGTTTTTTTTTACTGTATATATAAGGGCCATGTGTGTTGCTTTTAACAGGACTTAAGGTGGCCACTATGTTTGATACATGCTGCAGTAAGGGAAGACTTTGGAACAGTGCAAGTTCAAATTTGTGAAGCATTTTTATTTTACGTTTGTGATTTTGTACATTTACTCAGCGCAGTCAGACCATTGTTTTTATTATTAGCAGAATAACCAATGAAAAACAAAAGTTAAAGATTACTCCGAAGCCATGTAAAATGCTATAATATAATCATGCTGTGGTACCTGTGCCTTTTGTGTGATTTTTTTGGAGTGAGGTTGTGTTTTTAGGTTAATCTGGTGCACAGACCCACCACTGTATTGTAGTTGTATAACTGAAATGGTTAGGGTAAAACACAGCCTTGATGTGAAGTTCAGTAAACTATGAAGTTCAAAGGTCGAGTACTGATAGTTGCATAATCTTAGAGGACTCTTTCACATCATATCACTAGTGTTTACTCAGGGCTAGCTAATTTCTACATGGAAACCACCATAGTATTAGGACAGCTTTTAATATTAATCGATATTAATCATAATCGATATGACATGTAAAAATGTCATACAGTACCACTATGACAGTATGCCAGTCAATATGAAGGATGATGTCACTCAATATGAAGAAATATGTCACTTTGACATTAGAGGGAAAATGCAGACGATCACTGATCACTGTGACACCTTGCAGTAGGCTGGCTGGAATGAATGCTCATGTCGGATGAACGTCAGTGACTTTGTCACATGTCATTTAGTGCTTACAGGTGTTATGCAAACCTTATACACAACTATTCATGTACCAGAGGTGGGCTTTCAACCTGATGACTGTAACGCCTCTTCTCAGATGGGGCAATGCTTTTGTACAACAGAATAAGCCAATCATAAAATAACGATAAGATAATAATAAGTCATTGATTGGATAATAATAAGTGGATTGATAACTGTAGAAATGGGTAATTTATGGTGTGTAAGCCATATGACTGTCCCTGGGTAAAGGCATCTGCTGCACAGGTAAATAATGGCCTTTTTTCAGAGGCTTCATCTCTTTGGTTAATGGTTTAATGTTTCAAAATTTGTTTTGCACATCCCCATATGGGCATTTTTAATGCCTTCTGATTGCATCCTTCTGATGTTCGCTTTTTTTTTTCCAGCCCTTGAACCCGAGACAGGCCCTGGTTCGTCGGCTGTCCGTCATCAATCTGGAAAACTTCAGGAGACAGTACGCCCGTCGCAGGTGGAAGGTAACCCCACAACTCTGTACAGGCAGCACAGTTCATCCATGCAATTGATTGGTGAAATCATTCTGTTCATTTCTTCTAGTGAATAATTCTGGGATGTTATTGGATGATTTATGATTTTTTTTTTTTCTTAAGTTCTGAATTTTCTTGATTATGTGAATATACATAATACATCCATATTAATGTGCAAACACTTTGATACAATCGAAGCTAAACTCAGTGTTGGAGTAATTCAATGGAACATAGTGCTTGTTGTGATCTTTTTCATTGCAAGAAAAAGGATACTTCAGTTTGTTTTGTGTTGTCCTTTACAACTGATATTTATTTCAAATGGGCCTGATGATCTTATTTTTTCACCCAAGGTTTAATCAGTATGATTTAGCATAGCAACATCTTGCACATTGACATCATGACCTGTCTCAATAGTGTAGCTTGGTGTATGGTTTGGTGACCAGTTTGCTAAAAATAAGCGACCCAGAGAGCCTTCTTTTATTTGGTAAATAACCTGAACCTGCTTGTTAAAATTAAAGCTAATATCAGAGAGGATCAAGCATCAACAGCATGTTCCTTTTTACTGGATTGCATGGGTGGTATCATTATCTTTGTGCACTTACAAATTATTTCAGTTCACTGCAAAAATGAGTTTAAGGTATAATAATCTCAGACTTTTTTATTAGAATAAGCATGATTAAATGTAACACCATCTCTTTGTTAGAATATAAATTGTTTCATGCAAAGAGCACAAAACTAAACTAAAACAAAGCATAGCAATTAGACACATGTTTTTTACATTTATTCCTTTTCTCAGAAACCAGTTCAGGACATTTACATTTGAAGAGGAATTCTCTGCTAGTGCTGTTGCTCAGTTAGGGTCATATTACTAAAGTAATGCAGCACCTTGTATCGGCATGCTGTACGTACTGAACAGCCCTTCCAGGACACGTGGCTGTCTGACAGCAGCGCACGCTCAGCCTCCTCATCTCCTCTCTCCTCTCCTGCAGCTGTCCTTCAGAATCGTCGCTCTCTGCAATCATTTAACCCGCATGATGAGGAAAGAGCCGCCCAAACTGGAGGACGACACGGTGGGTGCTGCTTCCAGTGTCCACCCATTGGGGGGCGCTCTCTCTCTCTCTCACTCTCCCTCCTTTCAGGCATATTGCCCTTATTTGCACCCAGGCTCTTGAGACCCAAGGGCCTCTTGGGTTAATTTGATAAAACGTGGATGACGCTGGCGGAGGCACGTCAGTGACAGCGTGATCTTGTTGATTTCAGGACTCTCTCTGTGTCTCTCGGACTCTCTCTCTCTGCATTTTTTTAAATTTAATTTCCAAAGGTCACGTAGTGTGAACAACTCGAGATGAATTTGATTAATCATGCTGAAATAAATTAATTTTATATCTTTCTGTTTTTGATTATGGTTTGTTATTAAGCACTTCCTATGCTGTGAGATGAGGAAAGGTTGATGTACTTTTGCACTGTGTTTTAGTTAAATGCTCAGCTGTGCCCTGATGTGTTGGCTGCCATAATATACCTCGGCCTTTGTACTTGCAGCTCTTAAGATATTTCCTGAATTTTGCTGTGACCTGCTGATAAGTCCCTGTGTATGTGACCTTCTGCCAAATGAATATGTAACAATCATGACAGCTTTTTTGATTGTATCTGCATTAAGACTCCTGCTGTTTACACAGGCATTCCTGTCTTAGGGGGTGATAGAGGTGCAAAACAGGGGAAGAGAACTGTCACCTTTGACCTCTGTATTTCGGTTTCAGAGAGACTGTGAGAGTGACCAGGAGGATGAGACCCTGAAGAGAAGACCCCGAACCAGGAAGAGGAGCAGCACATCCTGAATTTGGCTCTCCATAACCTTCCACATACACCCCCCCTCACCTTCATCTCCATCCCAGATGGGTGCTGACGTTTTAACAATGCACCAAGCACATTAGAGAATGAAGGTGATGCAGAATGAACTCGTGGGGTGTACACATTGTGAGTTAGGGCCCAAACCCACAGACCTCAAACATCAGCAGTCCTCGTTCACTGGAGACCACCCTCATTTTGCTTCAAACATGAAAGGTCTTCTGAAAAGTGTAGTACAAACAAGAGTACAGACTAGGTAGGGAAGATTTGGCAGATTATGAATTTGCTTCTAAAGCTTCTGCATGTAGAGTTATATTGCTTTTAAAGCTTGGCTGTGTAGATTTGCATTGTACAGCTGTCAGAGTAATTGAGCTAAACTTCTGAAGACTTAAACTAAAGACTAAAGAGATAAACAGATGTAAATTGTAAGTATAGAAAGCACGTAGAAAGCAAGTGCCTTAGCAACCAGAAGGTTCCATAGGCTCTGGGTGGAAGTGAATCCATTTGAATATGTGCTGAAACACAGGATCAATGTAAATGTATTTTAGTATTATGTGGTGGAGCTGTCTGCAAGTTGTTTTGCTATACCAAATTAACACTGCCCTCAAATAACTGGGGCCCTTTAACAAATGCTGCAGATAGCCAGATACTTATCATTAAATGCCTTGCTGAAGTAGGGGCCATCTCAACAGTAGAATATACATACTAGTGACCGGAGAGTGAGGCTTCATGAACCTCAAAGTAGGTGGAGGTATTATGCAGAATCCAATCATAGTGTTTTACTGTGGAGAATAAAGAAATTGATTCACACCAGTCAGCGATTAACTCCCCCATCACTACCAGTTACCATGTGTGGCTGAAAGTGATTTTAAAAGATATAAACACTCTCCACTTTTCCAACAGATAAACAAGCTGTATTAACCATAATAGCTGCATTACTAAAATGAACGTAGCCCTGTGCTAAGTGCTGCAGAGGTTTTTGATTCATTTTAAACAAATGCCACAGTGCTAATTTGAAGTAATCGCTGAAGTTCAGTGGGTAACAGTTACACCATGAGCTGCCTGGACGATACTGTGTGACTGGTGGTGATGTAATGGCTCTGCATTAGGACCATGAGACAGGGGTTTTCCATGACCCCTCTGCTGTTAGATTCAGCAGTGTGTGTTCATGTGTTGAGAAAAAGTGACCCCTGTTAATATCCCTATGGAAGTTTGAGTAGTTCTGATACTACAGCACGACCCCTTCCCCTTTTTTAATCATTAGGGGGTTTTCATTTAATTGTGTACCTGTTTTGGTATTAGATACAAAGCTTGAGAAAACCCAGTTCCTGTGGTTTCAAAAACAGGAAATGATCAGGTGGTAAACCCCAGCAACATCCTGTCAGTCACATCACTGTTTACCAATCACAGGGCTGACTGAGTGTGAGTCATAAGGACCTGCAAAGCAGACTCAACGCATTGAAGTCACATAACTGTGTCTTCCAGACCAGTTAAGTCTGCTGATGTGTCCAATCAGTATTCCAAGACTTCCTTCCTTCCAGAATCCATTAGAATCCATGTACTTCGCTATTCCTGCACAACATTGTCTTAGATACGATTGAAGAAGACCCTGGCAGAGGAGGAAGGGGGACTCAGCTGAAAAATATGTGTGGACAGAATACTGACTTACAAAACAGCTGTGTGGAATTGTGGAAATTTCAAAGGGGAGGACATTAATGTTGAAATCCCTGCAGCCCTGAAAATGGGGTTTTTGCCATGATCTACATCCATGCATTTTTTTTCTTGAACCAGTCCTCAGTCTCCTGTCTCCTGTGAATGCCACATCCTTTGTTTGCCTGATGTGTTTCTCTGGAGGACTGTAAGCTACAGACCAGAATGGCCAGGGGTGGTAGTACAGCTACCTGAAGTGCCCACAGCAGGACACTTTCATCTGAGCCCTTAATTATTAATATTATATTATTAAAGTATTTTTGAGGTCTTAATGCTAATTAACTCTGGTGACCATGTTCTTGCAGTGCCCTACATTTCATCTTTCAAACTCTGAATCTCATGAATGCATTAATTTAGAGATGTATCAATTATGTAATTGCTGTCCAAGTTTGGATAGAGCTAAGACTAGAGTCCCTGTTTAAGGCTAATTTTCCTTTATGTACATGTATCTATCTGTGCTCTGATCACAGACCTCACGGTTTCTCTCAGTGCCTAATATGAAATGTATTTATCAACCTAATTGAAATCTTCAGAACATCCCCCCAGACTCTAAAAATGACTCTTAAGGGTTGGCTCTGAAGCACTGTCATTTCATGTCTTGAGTTGTATTGCACAGAATTTGTCAGAGACAAATGAAGAGGACAGTGTTGGGCAGAATGGGAGGGAGGGGCTTTCACTGTGATGTGTTTGCATTTATATTTTTATGTCTAATTTGTGTGTTAACATTGAGTCTGGATGCATGTGTTCTGTCTATATCAGTGGGCGCTCACGACCATGAAATGAGAGATTCTGAAAATGCCATTTTAAAAAGTTAGTAGACCTAAACCTGATGAATTTGCCATAAATAATATAAATTACTCATCAGCAGCTGATTCCTTCATATTATTCCTTTTTAACATTAGAGTGGACTTCAGACAGCCATAGTTAAGACTGTCCTCCAGCCTCTTTCTTTTGTTAAAAATCATTCAGATTCATATTATTTAAACTAATCCAATGTGAAGTGTATAAAAACAACTCTTCCACATGAGTGGAATTAAAAGGGAATCAGTTGCCACTTATTTAAACTGGCACTTTTTATTAATCACACACAAAGGCTCAGGATAATGAGCGTTTTATCGTGTTTATAATCTGTTTCATGCTCAGGAGCCTCCACTGGTTTTTACTGTTTACAGCATGTGTCCATACCTTAATGCCGCTGCTCTCAAACCCTGTTCTGGGGGGAGTGTCCAGTCTGTGCCATTTCCTGTTTACAGGGTGTGCCTTTGTTCTGACCTCACTTCCTGTGTCTGAATGTCACAGAAAGGGCTGACTCAGTTTAGTGTTGTGTTTTTCTTTTTTTTTCCCCTCTCAAAATGTTGATCATCATTTGCATTTACAATAAGAAAAAATAATACAAAATAAAAAAATAAATATATGTTTATGAATATATGTTTTCTTGTTTATGTTTTAGTGTTTCTGTTTTGTCTTTACTCTTAAATATGCTGTCAATCAAAATCTCAGAATTCTTCCTCACATGACAGGTGCAGTGTCCATGGTGATTGCTTCAGTCTGCACACAAAGACAGACTGTTTTTTTGTTTGTTTGTTTGTTTTTTTTGCACAGTATGAAAATATTCTATCAAAAAGATTTTACTCTTGTGATTCCGATAACTTTGTGTGGCCATGGCCTCGAAGGCCCAAAGCTTGGAAACACAAAACATGGTATATGCAGGTTTTGGTTTGTTCACACACATCTGTGTGCTGTAGTGAGTATTCACACACCTGTGATGTTGCACCTATCATCATAGTGGCAAAACCATACTGACCTGATATGCACTATATGCTATAGGCTGTGTTTGGCCAGTATGAGTCAACTGTTATTTAGGGAGGGGAATGTCCATTCAAGGTGCTGTTTCTATTGCTAATACCATTCATTAGCACAGTCACAAAGGAACCGTTTGTGTTTACATTGGCTGCTGTGGTATTTGGGAGTTTTTGAAGGGGAGGCTGGGTGCAGGAGGTGTTTCCTATGGGGGGTTGCCCTGGATTGAATGGGGCTTTTGCGCTGCCATTAAACCCAGACCACACAGGGGCTGGCTCAGTTCACACAAACTCCTCCAGTGCAGTTAAACTGGCCTTAGGATGTGCAGTGTATGGTCAGACCCAGTGTCTCTGGCACTATGGCCGGTCCCCCCTGCAGCAGAATAAGCTGGTTGTTGTCTGTCATCAGGAGGAAGGTGTTGACTGTTATTGTTTCTTCTGTGACACCAAAGACAGGTCTTTGCCAGCTCTCTCGCTACACACAACCCCATGACAACTTTAAAAATATTCTGTGCCCCAAAAAAGAGTCAAGACACAATGATGTATTTGAATATATGTAAAGACAGAGTTATGAATTATCTACCTAATGGCCACCTGTTAGATTAAATTTATACAAAGGCTTGGCCAGTTAAGTAGAACACCAGAAAGTAAGAAATACAGTGAAAATGATGTACACAGCAGTGTAGTATAGAGGTTAGCAACAGGGCTCATAACTCAATGGTTCCCAGTTTGATTCCCAGATGGGCTGTGCTGCTGTACCCTTGGACAACATAATAAATCTGAAATGCCTCAGTAAACAGCTACATAAACGTTTAACATAAAACCTTTATGATGTGTAGGTTGCTCTGAATAAGCATGTCTTTTTCTATTATTGACATATGTTTTTAAGTCTTCTGTATGGTTTTCAGACCTGCTTTTTATTGGTGAGAAGATAGTTCAGACCCCAGATTTTGAAATAACTGCCATTCTGCCAAATGTCTGCCCCCTGTCTGTCTAGAAAGAAAAAACATCATGATCATATAATGTGAAATATATCAAGCTTTTCATTTACTTAGCTATTTATTTATTTGATTTATTGTTATTATAGTTATTTTTGGTGGGAGGAACATTTCTATCACTAAGCACACCCTGTTAGCTTGGCTTGATATGAGTGCCTTGTTACTTATAGGAGTGATCAAGCTGTTTTTCCTGTATGGTGACAGTGCTTAAAATTGCTACAGTGTGATACAGTAATAGGTGTCATCTACACTGCCTTGGTTATAGTCCAGCAGCATAAATACACTATCAAATTTAAATCAGTTCCCAAACAAATCCCACGTAATATTTCTATTATTCAATATTTTCTCTATTACTATATAGATGCTTTTCATGTTTGATTGTTTTGCATGGTAAAGGCCTCTTCCCAGGGTAATTTACTGTGAAATGTGAAAATTTTGTGAAAACACCTGGGTGGAAGCTCAGCTCTCTAACCAATGAGTCACACTGAAACTCCGATGGTTTGTCAACTGCTAATTGATACAAGCTGTCCCTTTCTTTTCACTGTGATGACTGATTTTTGCCACACATATCAGGCAATTAAAATTCCTCTGCGGGATCAATTCTGTGTGAGCTCCGCTGAGCGCAGAGAGATGGGGAGAAAGGCCACACTGTTTGCTAGCTGTCAGTAAATGTAGGGCAGTTCCGTGGAGAGGGTTGGGGAGGACATAATGACAGGCCTGTTCCCCTCACGCCCGCGGTCCTGATTAGGCCATCCCAGCAGTCCAGGCAAATCTGGATTCCTCTTTCACAAGCCAGTAACGTGTCTGTTACTCCTGAGTGCAGAAGCATCATGATCATTACATGGAATTTCAGAAACCACCTCATACCACCTAAGCTGGCAATGACCTATCTTATTATGATGTTGTTAAATGTTAAATATTTAAATTATTTCTTTTATTTAACATTTGTTTAACTAGATAATTCCACTGAGAAATAAATTAAAAGTCTTGACGAAGAGAGCAGTTCATTGTAACAGAGACCATACGTCATTTGACGCTGATGATACACTCATGATACACAACAAAACAAAGAATACCTATAGTTAAAGCCAGTTACACACCTCCTGCAATGCTTCTGGAAATCATGGTTTAAATTCAAAGCTATGCATTACAGAGAATCTGCTGTTTGATTTCCCATCGCAGTTTAGGGCTGGTTTGTGGTTTGAGCTGGGAATCGGGTATAGATAGTTCCTAAAGTAATTAAATAATTAAGTAATTACAACGTTGTGACACTGGTACAAGGTCAAATTAGTACAGCATGTTACTCAATTTTTTAAATACGTATGTTCATGGTGTTCATTGTGTGTGATTCATTTTTGCCATTTTATTTTGATGTATAATGATTCTTTTTGTAGGATTTGGAATTGTGTCATTGTATTTTTATTCCTCTCTCTGGGTGCTTCATGGGGTGAATGACCGTACTTTTAAACATGTATTCCCCCCCAATATCCTGTCTCTCTAATGTTACCATTCCCTGATTTCGCCCTCGTTAAAACAAGCAGACTATATAATTGATAACGTGAGTAATGTTCTGCATTCTTCAAGTTTTTTGCACTCTTTCTTGCTTCATTGGATAGCATAGCCGCTGTCACCTAATACTTAATGACTTAAGAACAGAACTGCCCAGCAGTGACCAGGACACTGACTGAAGCTCTGGGAATGTTTTGTTAAGGGGCAGGATCTTGTCATTGCGCCTGTTGTACTATGGATGTGTTTTTTTTCCAGCTGCGAGGCCAACATATTTCTGTAATCCTCACTTATCCTCGGCCATAAGTCCCTCAAGCCTCAATTCCCCTCACAAAGTGTCAACAAGTTGCAGTTTGTGCCTTGAATGGGAGGTGACTGAAAGCTGTTTGCTCAAAATAGCCCTCTGGACTGTCCAGCGGACGAAGTGCGATTTCAGCTCTATCTTTACAAGTACAGGGATATGCAGGCATTGCAAAACATCTGAGCATTTGAGAGAATGCCAGATTCGTTTTTACAAAAATTGACTTTATTTAAATTAGGAACATCTGGTACTTGAAACGAAATGGATGCATTCAGGAGCAGCATTGGAAGACATGAGCTGATTTCCACAGTCCTTTGTCTCTCTCTCTCTCTCTCTCTCTGTTTTGATTTTGAATTATGTATTTCTTTGCTTTGCTAGGGTGCTTTGCCTTACATGTGTTACATCTACAATGGGATGTTTACAACAGGTATCTTCCTCAAGAGTACGATTGCAGAGCCAGACCTGGGAATCAAGTGTGCATTTGGATCATAAGTTTAGTGCTATCTTAGCACTATGCCACTCCCCACTCCCCCCACCCCCAAAGTGTTGTTTGATCTTGAATGTTGGCTCACTTTGCGTTTGGAAGGCTCTGTGTCCTAGGGGGCATTTTAATGACAGTCTTTTTCCATGTAGCGCCGAGTTCTCCTCGCATGCATATGTATCCCTGAGTCAGTCAATCGTTCACACAAAAACCTGCAGCGATGACACGTCTCCAGACTGCACTTCGCTCGTGTCGTCCACGGCGACACCGCACATTGTTATCAGTGCCCAGCGGCACTGCCAAGCTGTAGTTCCAAATACAGCAACATCACAACTACTGCCACAGAGTGGTGCTCCCCCACCTAACCGTCACACAGCTGTTCTTTTTGTACATTGTAGTTTCCAGTCAGCTACTGACATGAGTGATATAATAGAATCACTTTGTTTTTTCTAATGAGCAGATACACAGGCCTTTCTAAGGCAAACCTGACTGGATCTCTCCCTGAGTCTCAAGCCGCGGATGTTTTCTACGCTGCATCATAGGGATGGAACAGACTTATTGCATTGTTATGTGTTGAATACGTGCGGTTACACACTGCGTCCAGCCGTCTACAGTTTCCCCCCCTCTAAGCCGGGTCTCGCTCCGACCCTGTGGCTCGGGTTTCAGCGCGTGGCGGGTCACCGTCCCGCGGTCTGACTCCAGCGTAA
Source organism: Megalops cyprinoides (assembly GCF_013368585.1). Classification (NCBI taxonomy): domain Eukaryota; kingdom Metazoa; phylum Chordata; class Actinopteri; order Elopiformes; family Megalopidae; genus Megalops; species Megalops cyprinoides. Next base: position 17,895,072 of record NC_050595.1, on the reverse strand, counting down.
TGCCGAAGGCCTCCCATCCCGCCGTCTGCCTCCCAGGATTCTGCCGGGTTTACGGGAGACGCGGAAATAGGCCAACCGAGTAATGGTGGAGCTCACCCTTCCTGGACGCCCCCCTTCACCAAGTCTGTGTGTCGGGCCCAACATGAGCCAGCCGGCTGTCATGGGTTTTAAATAAATGGTGGGAGCAGCCCTCCAACGGCCGGGCTATCCAAGAGATTCCTCACAGCCGCCTGCTCATCGGCCTGTCAAACCCAGAGTGGGATGGAAGGCCGCAGACAAGCTGGCGGTCTCTAAACGGGTGCCCTGCTCAAAGAGGACCAGCACCGCAGCTCACCGCAGCACAGGACCCTGTGAGGCACCCAGAGCTGTGGTGGAATAGCTGCGGTCACACTGAAATCCCCACACAGAGCCATGTGGGAGCACAGACAGACAGGGGGCCTCACTCTGCCTCGTCCTTGGCCCCAGCTACCCTTTATAAATCAGGACAGCAGTCACCCTCCAGCTTCTGTCACCCTCTGCCCCCCCCTGAGTGATGGTGTCTGCCAAATAAATAAAGTGTAAGATAAATAACGTGGAAATTCAGGCAGCCCCTGATGTGTGTGGGTTTTGGGCTGTCTTCTGGCCTCTTTTTTGATATGAATAACAATGTAGCGGTACACTGGGCTCCCAAAGGTCTCTCAAGTTCACACCTGTGAATATTTCTGAAGATTTTCCTGATAGGTGTACCTGTGTATCTCTTTTATTTGCATTGTTGAATTACGAGACAGACCTGAGACATGACTTTGTGAATAATTAACATTTGTCCTTACAGTCACTGCTGAAAAACCGAAAACATGGGAAAGTTCACAGTAAATGGCTCAGCCTGCATTACCACTGGCTGTATTGTGCAGGACTGGCAGTGTACAGAGGCTTTAATCGATAGCTTTCTTTCTAGAGTCATGTCTACTGTTTGCCTGATCTCCACTTTTAAAGCCCACAGCTGCACTGTCAATTCAGATGAAAATATTTGTCCATCTGGTCTTTAGGAACTGTAACAGAGGTAGCTCTGTTGGAGGTTTTGAACTGCTGTAGTACCACGAGAGATACTATTAGCTTGTTGAGCTAAAGACCCACATCTGCAGTCAAGGGAACCAAGCGCATTCTTGTTCTGATGTCAGGGGCATGTCCCCCTCTGTCACAGACTCTCACATGCTGTCTCACACAGTTGTGCTCGGCTGTGTAAATGTATGTCACTGACATTCAGAAATGAAACCTATGTAATTTTATTATTATTTATTACAGTGATCTGTAGTAGTTGTGTAGACACCACAACCAAACCCAGGGAAAGCCTGGTGATTTCCCTGACCTTTTACAGTCATCAATCTTGCTTCAGGACCAATGTGTTCTCCTGTCTTATGCAGCAGTCTCTGACATGGGTGAGACAACACACACTTTTACCTATGTATTTTATGTTGTATTTTATACCCCCTATACTCTCCACCCTCTATATTCTATACTATACAGAAAGTAACTTTTTGTTTCTGCTAGGTGTGCAGAATGTTGAGGTGAAAAAGGACTGATGCGTGTCACAGTGGTTACTGCTGCCATGACATGAATTTCCTGTGAGTCCACTGTAAGGGGGCTGGGGGTTGTGGGGGGGTGGAGGGTGCTTGTTTCACTTTCTGTGGTTGTGGTGCTGGTTTGGGGGTGGTATTGGGGGGTGGTGGTGGGGGGGCTGTCATTTCCTCCTGGTGATTAAGTGGAATAGTCACACACACCCCTGCCTTCCTCAGTGCTGCATGTGCCCGCACATTTCCCATCACTGTACATGTACTGTCACAGACACCATATGCACACTGTTGATCTGCTGTGAATCCTGGGTCAAGAAAAATCTTCTAGTCTAAATCTTCGAGTTCTAATCGACTGTACAGCTGCGTATGTCAACTGTACTGTTGATTTGAATGGTGCGTTTGAGGAACGTCCAAAAATACCCATGCTGCATATTTTTTGTTCCTGTAGAATCTTTTTTTTGTAACTGTAGCCCCATCTAGTGGTCATATTTTGTAAGTACAGTATTTTAAAATCTCTGCTTGATGGATGCATAGCGAGTGCACCATACAAGGGATGCTCGTTTTTTCAGTGCTTAACTTCAATTTTTCATTTAAATCAACATTTATTTTCAATCTGTTTTATATTTACTTATAATGTTTATCCCTAATGCCTCCAAGTTGATTGCCAATAGCTTGAAAAAGGCCCTGGACAGCAGTGTTTACAGAAGACAGCAAAGACAACTTTGCTTAAAAGAATATGTAAACAATTGTGAATTACCTTTGCTCACAGAAAGGTTAAAACGTCAGGTAAAATAGAGTACACTGTGTTGAAAAATGCATTTAAATAGCAAAAGAAAAACACAGGTAGTTAAACTGAAAAAGGTTTCGAACATTTCTCTAAAATTCTTGGTGCCCAAAACATTTTTCTCAAATGTGAAACTGAATCCAGGAGTTCAGATTTGATGGCTTTTTCTCTTAGACTTCATTAGTCTGAACACAAATCAGTTTGTTGGCACCTCACAACGATTTGTGTGTTTACCCATCTAAACAACATCTAAAATCCCTGTTACGTGAGATGAATATGTTTTTATATTAAATATGTAGTGTGTGTATTTTTTGTTCAGAAAAACATGACTTCTTTAGCATTATTTGTAAGCATTACAAATTAATGTGATAAATATTAGTCAGTGGAATCGAGTGTAATAGATGACGGTGTACAGTCATGAAGCACTGCCTGGTTAGATCCTACAGGGGGCAGCAGACACTTCAATAAGAGAGAGAAAAATCCACAATCTCACATTCTGCTTCTCATGCAGATATGCATTGTATGAGGAAAAAATGGACAAAATGTACCAAAAAACACAACAAAAAAAAAGTGAGGCAAAGTGAATATGCCAGATTAACTCTCAGCAATCCCGCCTACTGTGCGCTGTTTTCCTGGGCTTAGCTGAGATATTTTCTTTGTTTTGACTGATTAAGGCCGAAGCAGGCTTCAGGTTATTTTAGTAATTATGCAGGAAATCCTGCTCTGTGCCGCTTCCATTTTAACGCTCTGGCCTCCTTTCCATCTGCCCACTGCCTGCTGCGTCCTCAACCTTGCATAATGACTTCAGCGAATGTTTTGTACTTTTAACTTGCATCACACACCACTAATGTCCATGACAGGAAGAGGAGTCACTGTTTTAATTAGGGTTGCTTCAGCAGGTAATTCCCAGGTGGTGTTGTACACAGGTACTGAATTTCAATTGCTTCTCTCAATATGCAGCTGTTAAATTTGGTAATATGTAAGTTGATGTAGATACATGCATGTTCTGAACAAATTAGTCATAGTCCAAGCTTATATTGTTTTAATCTGTTCCTTACCTTTATTTAAAACCAAATTACACCCTCTAACTCCGGATCCTCCAAAATGCTCTGAGCGGCTTATATTTGTCCAGCTCACTCCTTGTTGCGTTTAGTAAGTGAAGCAAGAGATGTTGCAATTAAAGTTGATAGAGAAACTTAACAATAGAGGACAGAGCACATATTACAGTGTCAGTGCTATATCCAGTCCAATGGCCAGAATGCTGCCTGACAGAATAGCAAGCATACTGTGTAGTTTTAGGCCAGGTACTGGCCGTCCTAGGCTCTAAAAAAGTCACATCCTAGTGACGCTCCAAACTCCTGGCAAAGTTATGTTTCTGTGAATCATCTGATGATTAGGATTCAGCCCCAGTGAACTCAGTCTCCCACTACAGCACCCCTTCCATATCAGCTGCAGACAGATTTTTTTTCCCCACTCCATCTGTTGCCTCCTAAAATGTTCACATACTGTACTGTCTGCGTCCGGATCCAACCAGACCGTCCCTCGGTGATTGGAGTGTCCTTCAAAGATATTCAGCTCCTCCACTGCACTCCCTCGGACCCCGGATCCAAATCCAATTGGGCAACTCTAACCAAGCCGCACCCCAGGTGTTGGGGAAAGGCAGCAGCTTTCAGACCACTGATAACTGACATCACCCTGGTTTTTACATTTGCTTTCCTCCAGTAGCTCATTGAAAGGTCTGTATGCTCACCCTAAGGTTTAACTGATTGGTAGATTCGATGTTACTGCAGGTGATCAGCGGGACAGAACAAGAGTCCCTGCTGGTGAGAACAAGATGTTCTGGAACGTGACTGAAAACTCTGTGATTTGTCTGGCTGGAAGAAAATGACTTACAGCTCTGGTGAGCTCCTAGAGTTCTCAGTACTCTCCACTTTCAGAGCTCCCAGAGTTCTATGTAATCTCCACTTTAAAGCAAATGCCATTCAATTATCTGCTCCACATGATGTTACTCTAGTACAAGCTATTCCAGGAAGTGCACATATAGCTTATTATTACTACAGGTTTTTCAGATAAAGGCCGGAGGCAGTCATTTTGAAATTAGAAGTCTCTCTGGAATGGTTGTTAAGAGGAGGGGCTTCATGTTACTTGCTAGGAAGCACCTTCTCAGCTCCATGGAGAGAATGGCCAACAACTGTGGCATCTACAAGGTTGCAAGCTCTACTCCATCAGTGAGGCACAGCCATTGTGCCCTGGAGTCAGATAACCTAATCTGAATTGCTTCAGTAAGTATCCAACTTTATAAATAGATAATATGTCGTTAACTTGTCAGCTAACTAAGGGGCTCTGGGTAATGTTTTCACGTGAGCATGCACAGTTATAAAATCATTTGGTATGTAGACTTTGACACAGAATATAACCACGGAAATTAATTATGAATGTTTACCCCCTATCTTGTTAATATTCAAGTGCAACTGTTCATTTTTTAAATGCCAAGATGTTTAATTAACAACAAAAAGCATTCATCTTGTTAGATTTTTAAGTTGCACATGGGATTGTTGGAATGTCACTAAAAATCTTCTTTTTACCAATGGTTCTGATCTGGGATCAGCCGTTTGAAACCATCATTAAGATTTTACACAGTCCTGAAGCCTGTAAAATGGTTTTATGGTCTGTGTCTGGCTCATCAATGGAACCCTGCAGCCAAGACAAGCTGTCCTCTGCCGTTCTCATTGAAAATGGATTTGTGTCAGCTAATTAGGTTACAGGGGAGTTATAGTCAAATACAAAAACAGGATTTTAAATGCTCACAATTTGCCTAAAATATAAATTTTGAAATTGTTTTAGGAGGCAAAAAACATAGCCTTCTTCACACAATCATACAGTCAGATGAAACTTGGCAGGGCCCCTCATTTTGAATGAGGGCTTGTAAATAGAGCCATTACTGGTCCAGGCCCATCTGTCCCATTTTGGATCATTTTGAATTCTTCACCTCTTCACAAAATACATCCCCATTTGTGGCTGTCACCAATGTCGCCTGTGTCCAATGACACTGTGCCAGGGAGCAAATGAGTTAGTCTCATCCACGGTGGTAATCTCTGTATCCGTGATGTCTGTAACAGCGTAATATATTTAAACAGAATCTGTAACATCCACTTTATCTCTCAGAGGGGGTAGAATCTACTAGATATCCAACTTCAGCTCTGCTGGAACAAACAGCAGTATGCAGAGGAGCCCTTGTGACCAGGTGAGAGGAGCACTGGTGACTGACACAGGTTAGTGCAGTGCATCTCTGTTGTGTGCTGTGATTGACATGATGTTGAAACACGCGTCTGTGCCTTTGTAGAACATAATTTGTATTGATCGAAATATTGGAGTTGTGTACAATGGCACGAGCCGTGCATTTGTTAATTAACACACAGTTAAAAAGACACATTCATCACATACTTTAACTGAAAATGTGAATCTAATTATTATACCAGATGCCGATGTTTACACTTTCCCCACATCAGGGCTAAAGTTTGTGAATGCGTAAGTTGATTTTGGTACCATTAACATGCGGATCACAACCTAAAACTCAACACTGAAGGCACAAAAAACAGTGGTACAGAAATATTTTCACAAACCGAAATGGAAAGATATTGTGTTTCTTTGGAGACCAGACCTTCAGGATTGATTAATTATGCATGCCAGCTGTCCAGCTTGTCTCAGCGATCATTAGGATGTATTTTAGCGCGATGATCACGTTCTGGGAGCGATTTCCAATTCTGAGCGCATTGTTCATTATTCATACCTACAGGAGCAAAGTGCTCCTATTCCGGGAAAGGTGTTTTATGAGGCTGTCTGTTTGGGACACACTGTTCTCTGCATGTCATTCACTGTTACAAACAATGATTTTTTTTTTTTTTTTTTTTTGTTATGTCTCCGAGAAAGTGGCCCAATGAAATTTATATGCGGAAAGTCCCCATTAATATTTTCCCCCAGGTTGTTATGTTCAGTTAATGGGTTTATCACATGATTGAATACGGAAACTTGCAGAAAATAAGACATTTTAGTTTTCCTCTCAAATGCAGCCACCTTCCTCACCAGCAACACCACCACCATACTGTTAGCAGCTTCTGTCTACAAATAGCCATCCAAGTGTATGAGCTCCTCTTATGGGCACCTGAATCCACAGACTGTTGTGCTTCAAACTGCTTGACGGTCATCACTGTGTTCATACCACATCAGGATCAAGGGGAAGCAGATGACCACGGTCTTAACATAACAACAAGGTTAATAATAAGGTGCAATAATAAGGTGTACTAATATGTGGTTATATTGTTGCGTCTACAGTACTATAGTTGTATATTGTGGTTATTTACTATGTTGTTTGCGGACCATCTGACTGGTGGGGCAACCAAGTGGGCAGGACATAGGCCCTTGATTACATGATGGCCCAGTCAGGGGTCTCCACTGAGGAGGATGGTGCCAAACACACGGTGACCCTGTCCTCTTCCTGTGGTACCTGCACATGGGGCTGAATGAGAGTTTCGTTGACTATCCGCAGATGCCCCATCACTGGGGTTCTTCAGCAGCTTGAAACAATGTCGCTCAGCCGGCATCTCTAATGAAACACCGTTGGCCAAAGGTGTTTCGCAGCTTTTGAAGACATGATTGATTTATAGATTTTTGCATGGTGTTGGATTACACTCATCTCTCTGAGTTCAAAAGCAGGGACATAATGGAGGGATGATTTTAGCCAGGCTTTGTGTTGGGAAAAGTGCAATTCTGTAAATCATCCAGCTTCTTATCACAGAGAAAAAGGGTATTTTTGAGATTATTTCCTGAAAAGGGGGAGAGAGTGTGAGTCCACGGGTTCCTACTTTAACAGCAGAGTCAGGTCTTTTGTAATGGATGAGATCATTATCTCTGTACCGTGTGTATGAATTACCTGTAGGACGTCTCCCTGGGCTAATGAGACCTTTTCTAATTCAATAGATATTATATTCAGAGTTATATTAGTCATGAGCTTGCACACAGAAGGCCAAGGCTAGTGGATGTTCTTTCTTCAGAATGAGATAAGGGCTATTCATGAACTAAATTGTTTCCCAGTCAAAGGGCTGATTGTTATTGATATTGTTCCTTTTTTGCATGAAATTAAATTCTTATTCTTTATGATATGAGACCTTTAGGCATAAACACCTGAAGTGAAAGCACCTAAACTCTTGCACTGTGGAAAAGAGTATTTCTTCTATTCTCTTTGTAAATACACTCCGAGCAGCAGTTTTGTCAAAATCAAAGCTTCCAACACCAAAATATCATTTCTGATCTAAGTGTGTTCTCACCCTGCAGTAGTGCCCAAATGCATAATGTTTCTATTAAGCTGCATCCTTTTTAAATCAATTATCAAAGGAGGGAAGCATGTGGGTGTTTAGTTCTGCAATATTGTGCATGAACTTTCCTTAAATGTTGTGTAAATATAATGAATGTGTGAATGATGCTGCCATGGGACAGCAGGTGTCCTCATCTGCAGTGCAGCTGAACAACCATTAGAGGGAGACCCCACCAGCGAATACACAGCAGGGTAGTTGGATCTACCAGATCGCCACAAGCCACCTGTCCCACCCAGAGATCAGATTAATCCTACCAAACTCCCAATTGTCTGTGTGATGTCACAAACAGCTGTGGCCTGTGTGATGTCACAAACAGCTGTGGCCTGTGTGATGTCACAAAGGGTGGCATGTGGTGTGATGTCACAAACAGCTGTGGCCTGTGTGATGTCACAAAGGGCTGTGATACCAGCCAAGATCATTGCACTCTCCAGTTTACATTCAAGTATTAGCTGCAGGTCCAAGGTCCAGGAGGATAAGATAATTGAATGTCAAGCACTGCCTAGTCTATCCTCATGTAAAACCAATGTTATGACACAGACACTGCCCTGTCGGAGACTCAATCTTTCAGAGACCAAGGCCCTGACTTACTTAATGTGGCCACTGACATTCATGACATTCAAAATCCCATGACGCTTATCACGAAGAGTAGGGCCCTCCGTGGTTTCTCAACCCAGTTCACAATCTCTTTTTCATTCTGCCTTTGTAATCAAGCTCCACTTTAATCAGATAAAAAATATCCATCCATCTATCCACCTCATCTGGTAAGACGTGGGGAAAATTGAAGAGACTTTAACCTGGAAACCATGTGTCTACAGCAGCTACGTCAGTTTGCCAGCAGAGCAGCTGGCAGATCACAAGCAAAGGGTGGAACAAAGGGACCGCTGCATAGCTAATCACCCCTGATTACAACCTTTGAAATGGAGTGACCATGTGCAGCATAACAGCTGTGATGTTGGGATTCTAAGGGGGGAGGAAGAGTATGAACAGAGCAACTGCTTATTAAAGTTAAATGTCTTTAAAGTGTCTTAAATACAGGGAGGGCTGAGCCACCCACACCACACTGCAGTTTCTGTGAGAAGAAGACTCCTGTCTGTAGACTGGTGTCCCCGCTGTGAGAAGCCATTTCCGGAGTGATTAATGTTAGAGTTAGGATTAGTCTTACTATTGGTATTATTAGTAGTATTAGCTTTAGTATTAGTATTTTATGCTATAATCCATGAACATGGTCCTCTTCATGCTCAGATGTGTGTGTGTGTGTGTATGGCTAGTGGGAAATGTATTTTCTTAAGAGGTATGTGGATCACCTTAGCATCTTTTTGCCATCTAGTGATGACACAAAGCAGTGTACTAACTTTACTCAGGGGAGTCCATGAGTATTGTTTCTAGAGCCACTTAGCTGCTGCCAAAAAAATCCAGTAGAACACACATGGTGAATCATCACAGACAAAGGCATTTTTACAGCCTGAACAAGTACAGGGATTTCAGTGAACCCCCGCCCCTGCAAGCCATTGTTTAGCCTTGTAATTTCAGACTGAGTGGGAGTGCAAATCAAGGCCACTTTTGCCTGAATTTGTGCTCTTTGCACCTAAGGTCCCTTTTTATCTTACTGTACTCCTTCCCCCACCCCCAAAGACATGAGGAGGGGAGTCACAGAGCTGCCCATACCCTCTCCAAGCAGCAGAGCCAGGCTGGGTCACAGGTGAATACAGGTGGGGTGTACCTGTGATGCAGGTAAGAGCTCCGCATGGTGTCTGTCTCTCATTACCAGCCTCTCAATTAATTGCCAGCAACTTCCCAGCCCAGCCCGTGCACTGACGCACCAAAGTCCAGGAAGAATGACGGCTTGCCATTATCATGTCCCCCGTGACATGCGAGGATCCATAAACCGGTCGTGACTGGAACCGCACGTGTGTGGCATTTACGCTCGCCTCGCTCCTGTCTCCACCGCATCAGCGGAGCGATAAAACATGTCACAGCTTCGCTCCTTGTTATGCGATTACCGTTTGACATTCCTCCTCTATTTTCAAATGGTAGTTTGTGAGGAGCGGCTGAGTTTGCAGAGGGTTATAGTTTACAGCTTCTCAACCAGCCCGCACTTTATTTTATGGAGGAAATCAAATAATTACAGAGCCAGTGTTTACAACTTTGAGGTTTGCTGTAGAGAATCTGCAGCCTGTCTCATCCATGTGAGTGTAACTCCCTGGAAACAGTGCCTGCTGTAATGAACGTTCCTGTGTGGATGGCTCAGGTGTGTAGGTTTTGACAGCTGTCCCTCAGAAGCATTTTATCATGTCCTCCTACAGGTTTCTGCTTCAGAATATTGTCCTTAATAGCTCAACAAAAACTTGGTGTCAGAGATCCCACATATGCTAATTTGTTATAAAACTAGCATACACAGTAAGCCCTCGATACCACCGGTAGTAATCACTGGTCTGCATCCTCAGCCTCTTAAAAAAACTTCCCAGATATCCCTGGAGACATACTGTCCCATCACAGCTGAGCCTCAAACTTGCTCTTATCGTTAAAATGCTGAAAAGGGACCATAGCTGTAAATTGTCACACAAACATGCCATCTGCTGTAAACTATGGAATGCTGGCCTCGTTAGAGAGCTTGCCTATACCCTGTCATGGCCTGGATACATTCTTTGCTCAGTGAGCAGGCTACCCTCAGCTGTCTGCCCTTTGACCTTTGCTGTCTGTCCTCTCACCTCCGCCCCAATACCATTGGTGAGGTGACAGACAGGAAGGTGAGAGGTGGAAGAATAGGTTGTGGATATGTTCGGAATTTGTCTCCTTTCAGTGGGGCTGTGCTCCGAAGGGGGAAGGTTCTGGAATGTGAGCGTCAAAACGTCCGTGAGAACCACGCCCCTGTGTCACCCACCTTCACTACTCTCTGTTCCACACCAGAAATGTGCCTTACCTCCTCATGGCACAGGGAACCACAGAGTCTAACGTCTGCAGCTTTTAGTGCATTCGAGACTGCAACTTGAAGATATAGCCCCGGAAAGGCTGACTGCGTTCCTCACTCCTCCTCACTCACTGCGACTGTGTAAGTAGTTACTGCAGTAATGACATGCACCACTAGGGGCACTACAGAGGGTAAAATGGCCATCAGAGGGGTTGATGCCAAGATGGTGTCTGTTCAGTTCCTGTTTATTTTCTTAAACAGAAGTTACCAGTCACGCTGCACTCTCGCTAACTCTGGGAAAATTCCCTCCAGTTCCCAGTTTCACAATAACACTTGTCAGCTAAGGAACTCATCAGCAGCCAACTTCTTTTTAATTAATTAGGTAGTGAGTGGTAGCATTACACTACCTTTGTGGGCTTCACATTAAAGAATTTTATTCATGGCAATGACACTGATTGAAAAAGCCATGCAAGAAATCAGATAATTATAAATGTATTAATACAACCAACTCCAAATAAGTACATGTACTTTGGACTGCTGTAATGTTATACTGTTAACCACAGTACACAGAAGTCAAGAAAGTGAAATAAAATGGAGTATTCCGTCATGAGGTATGTAATTACAGGGAGTTGACTGTATTGGACATTTGATGGAAATGGTTGCAGCTACATTTTAAGCAATGTCAAGACTTTGAGGGAGTACTGTAAGGCAAAAGCAAAAAAAGAAAAAAAGACAGAAATGACACCCACAACAACAGTTTACGCCAAACAAATATAAGCACGTTTATTTTGAAAGTATAAAATGTCACACTATAAAGGCCACTTTGTAGGGTTAGATCACCTTTGAACAACCATGTTCAAAATTATTTACACACAAGATAATAACCTTCCTGTGTACCCTGCCCCGCTTTCTGTCCTGGTCTCCTTTAAACCTCATCCAGGTCTTTTTTAAACAGAAATGTTATTGTTACACTTGAACCACAGAACACAATTGGCAAGAGTTTACAATAATTTACTTGAAACAGCATGTGGCAAGGAATTGGTGGCCTCCTGGATTTGTAGTTCCTTTGAGTGGTTCAGGTGTTCCAGGTGGAGCTGTTTCATTCCATCTGACCAGGTGACAGGTCAAGTCAGGTGTTACTCTTAGCCTTTGCCCAAGAGACTTAAGAAAAAGAAAAGAGTAAAAAAAAGAATTCTGCATTCTTAATGTTCACATTCTTCACACCTTTCACATTCTTGCCAGTGAAATCAGTGATGATGCCAGACCCATATCTGGAGGTGCCGTCTTCTGTTTGTACAAGCGCAGCCCCTCCTCACGTGACTGCCTGGCTCACCACTGGCTCATGCGTGGCCTTAAATTGTTTGTTTTTAAGCCGTATTTAACGTTAACAACCTTGACAGTCTGGTCGCCCTGAGGTAGAAGTGTTGCATCAGAACGTAACTACAACGTACATCGATGTAACAGTCATATCATCGAGCTCTTCCGAGAGCCGAACTAAAAAAAAAAAAAAACTCACAGACGTTTATGTTTTGTTTTTTTTTTTGTTTTTTTTTACACATGCACGCGCGCGCGCACACACACACAAACACACACACACACACACACACACACACACAAACACGCTCACACATAAAAATGGATATAACGGACACAGTTTCTGAGTTGTCCGAATGAATATTTTGTGTTCCCAAAACACATGACTCAAATCTTCTTTCCCTTTATGGCTGCTTCTTTTCACAGATATCAGTCCTGCGAGCAGGTGACCCCAAGCCAGGGAAAATCTTCTGATGATTTCTGAGGAGAAATTTTCAATCCCCTGGGATAACTCCTCACCCGCTCCCTCCTCCCGACATGATCTGCAGGTTTTGCCACCTGCTCTCACTCTCACATTGAAGGCGGCTCCAATGCAAACCTCTAGAGGGCGCTACCATAGACAGGACAGATTATAGTGTTCACTCCTCATCAATACCCTTTTTAAAGTCTGTATCTCTAAATCTGTCCTTGTCCTTAAAGCTGGTTCATCAGGAACTTTCCCAAGTGCTGGAATGGATTCTTCCTGAACGGACTGGCTCCTGACTGTTGCTGGCGGTGCGCTGGGGTCCCTGGAGGGGGTGAAGCCCTGCCCCCTTCCCCTTGCACACGCCCTGTCTACTACGACCAGCCGCTCTCGTTGGCCCCTCTGCGGGTGATGATGCTCTCTGAGGATTTCAGCAGTCTCTCCAGACAGGGGGCGCTGATCTTCCCCATGGGGGGCCGGCTGTGGGGGGGCGGGCCGGCCTTCAGGTCGGTGCTGGGCTCGCTGTCGGGGTCCGTGCTGGACGAGACGGCGTTGTCCTGGGTCACGTCCCTCTTCCCCCGTGGACCCCCCACTGCCGTCTCCACCACAGGGGAGCAGATGGGAGACGTGTGGAGCCATTTTAAGTTTGTGGCGGAGTACGTGCCAGGCGGCGGGTAGTCGCAAGCCCGCTGGGCCTTCTGATTCCCTGGGAGGCCACCGAAGGATGCTGGGATTGAAACAGGGCCAGGGAGAGGTGTGGTGAGGGGACAGATCTGCGGAGGGAGAAACAGCACAGATTACACGATTCATCCTCTTAAAACTCATAAGGCATACAATCTGACACCACATCGTGACATAACGCAGGGCTTTGATCTACAAATGTGGGATGAGTTCTGAATCCATGTATAAACTTCACCTTACACAAAATTATATAAACACACTCAGTCTCCAGAGATGAGAGTGATGTGGCACACAGTGGGTGAACACTGAGCGGGATTTCTGCATGATCTGAGGAAACGCTCAGCTGCAGTGTCGGCTTTGATGTATCACCGGGAGAAACACTGTTTGTCATGTCACATCATCCTTGATGTCCAGGGAAGCTGACTGTTTTTTTCTGCCTTATTTCGTGGGTTTTACTTTCCCTCTAAGATACTCTTCCCAAGACGCCCTGATTTTACTGCAGTTGACTCTCAACATCAGAGATTCAGGCTTCACCAGCCCATGACACGTGAAGACACTATAAGCTGTTAATCGCAGGCATGTATGCACCAATCGAAAGGCTTTGCTCTCCACCGCAAAAGACTATGACTGGTTCAGTGAAGTGAACTGTTGATAGCCCATAGCAGCCTCACCAAAACCCCTGTCTCCCATCATTGGGTGCATAAGAGTGCAAATGTAATTAGTGAGTATAGGAATAACAGGCTTGCTCCCTCTTCCCTGCTCTAATCCTCTGTCGTCTGATTACAGCCACACGACGGTCACCTCTCGTTTCCTGCTGTCTCACAGAGGACCGCTGCCTGTGACACTACCTTCTGCCTCTTGGAGGGCGTGGCTTCCTGGCTGTGGCCTTCCACCTGCTGGTCTGTGGGTCTCACGTTGGGGAACCAGGTCTTCAGCATCACCTCCACTTTCAGAATAATGTTGATATAACGTTCACTGCAGGAGAGAGAGTGAAGGGGATGATGTCAGTGTTACGAATGACATTGATATTCACCAATGACACTGATATTCACTGGACGACAGTGAATGCTGACTTAGAATTCATTGGAGGAGAGAGAATGTTGACATAATGTTCACTGGAGATAAAAAACACCTCACTAAATGAACCAAAACAAAAAGATAGTTCTGTCAGTACAAATTTAGATTAGGATTAATCAACAGTGTTAAGGTAACTGTGTCCCTCCAGTCCACATATTCCAGAAGATCACAGGTTTTATAATACTGATAATACCCCAGCGCACCGTGAATACTGTGATATGTAATATTGTGTATATTGTTCATTTAATTGTTAGTACATATCATTTAGCAAAGGCTAAAAATATTCAGCCAGTCGAGTGCTTTTCTCTCTGTAGTGCAAACCACTCTGAACTTTTTGGCCCATCTTGTTGCAAAAAGAACAGAGCACACGTGTTTTCATCAGAGGAATGTGACGGCAGAACTTCCGCCACTGATTTGCACACGCAGCGCCAAGTGCACGTGTCCCGGTGCGCATCGTCTCAAAATAGGCCTCTAAACCCCCGCGGTAGGAGAAAATAGTTCCAGTGACGGCAGGCGGCAATGTATCCCTCCCCTGGACTCATTAGAGCACGATGCCCGAGAACCAAGTTTGTCTGTAATGCCCATTACTGCCGATTACTCCCAGACAGATGGTTCGTTCGGAATTAGCCTGTGTGTCGTGGCGAGGTGGACTGCCTGCCGTGTCTCCGGCACTGCGCCTCATTTCTGTGTCAGATTAGGCCCCAAACCCAGCTACTTAAGGGGGTCAGCTCTACACTTGATTGGCTTTGTGCTGCTGTGGGGAGCTGGCTGGAACATTGTAACAGCTGGGGGTGGAGAGAGAGAGAGCAGAGGGAGGAGAAAGGAAAGAGAAAGAGAGAGAGGGAAGAAGGGAGGAAGAAGAGTGAAGAAGGCAAGGAAAGAGACAAAAAGGGCCATCCTCCACTCCAAATGGGTGGAGGGGGTCTGAGAGAACCTCTCTTTTTCTGGGGTGCAGGAGGTCAGCATCTGGTTGATGCTCTAGTCTGTTGCCCTCAGCAGGATGGATAGGATGGATAAAATAAGGACCACATGCTGCACTTGTATACCAAAATAGAAATTGTGTCTAATTTGGCTAGGACAACACTGAATTATTTAACATGAAAGCTGAGACACACCAGAGTCTGCTTCAGATCATTTTTCATATGTCTGATAAGCTAACTCAAATGACTGCAGTGTTAATGCTGGCAAGTCACTCTGGCAAAACCCTGCATAACTGAAAACGAACCAACACACCTTTTTGGGTGCCAAAAAAATCCAAAATGAGCATTTGGCATTTTGTGGCGTTTTGCGACGGGGAAAGCTCTGAGTGACACCAGACAGCTTCACTGGCCCCTACCCTGCAGCCTCTTGAGTGCAGCCGGCTGGGAGAGATTTGGGTTTGGCTCCAAACGGGAGCATTTTGGACCTGCAAACAGATTTTCCTCTCTAAAAGGGTGATGTCATGCACTATTAGGCCGTCAGCTTCGGCGGAGCGCTAACTGACTGGAAGCAGCGGTATGCCCACAGGGGGGGAACTTGCCACGCTTTTAAATGGCACATGATCTGCCCATCATCTGTCTTCAATATTTCAGTGAGTGTCGGCACGGAAGCCCGGGCCAGACCCAGCTGGCTCCACCGGACCTGTGCGGCGATCTCTCCAGGAACTCTGCGGATACCTGAACAGAGCCACTGGACCACTGAGGATGGTGTAGTCAGGCTCCCCGGTGGTTCATCAGTGTTGTAAACACACAGAGGCAAGGATGCAGCTGAGTGCACATCATCAAACACATCACAGACACTGATGCTCCAAAACACCCCAACAGCCGAGTCAGCTCTCTGTGAGGCAGAGTGTGTGTGCAGCGCTGTGATGAGGGTGAGAGAGACAGAGGCAGAGGAGGAGAGAGGGAGAGGGAGAGAGGGGGAGTGAGAGGGAGAGGGAGAGAGGGGGAATGAGGGTGTGTGAAAGAGAGGGAGAGGGAGAGACAGAGAGTGAGGGTGTGTGAAAGAGAGGGAGAGGGAGAGACAGAGATGGAGGGAGACAGGGGGGAGGACACTTACCCCACGCATGGGTTCTGCAGAACGCCCAGTATCCGTCGGATTCTGTCCATGGCTACACTCTCCTGGAAACTGCTGAGTCCTGTGGAAAAAAGGTCAGGGCTCAGTTCCTCATAGCAGTGAGCATCCATGTAGCACATCATACACCACACAGCATGGTGTGCTTGTGTGTCTGTGTGTGTGTGCGCGCGTGTGTGTCTGTGTGTGTGTGTGTGTGTGTGTATGTGTGTCCACGTATATAGGAATCTGTCTGTATACGTGCGTGTGTGCGCGCGCGTGTATGTGAGGACACAATCAGGGAACACAGAGGCCTTTTGTTAGTAGTTGTTTTACACTTGCTATGCTATCCCCCTCCTCTTTGTACACAGTGGGTCCCATTACACTAGTGAGAAATCGCACAGACAAAGGAAACACTTGTGGTGAGTTTACAGTGATCTGTGTGACAGACAGAGCTCTCCAAGCCCCTGAGAACATGTGCTCTACTTTGGTGTTTCTCTGGGGTGCGCGTTCGCCGTGGAGACAGCGCCTGCCGCACGAATGACATGTTCCTGCAAGCGAGCGCATCGGTCCCCAGGGCCGAGTCACACATTTGCTACAGCAGAGGTGTGTGTGGTGGTGTTACGGCAGAGTGTGTGTGCTGCCATCACTGTATTATGGTATAACAGCAGAGGAGTGCATGGCGGAGTTACGGCAGGTGCGTGTGTTAGAGTTTCAGAGGGGGCATTGTCAAGGTCACTTACGCTGTCTGTATCTTCCAGACTGTAGACCAATCAAGATGGAAGACAGGGGGTGAACATAGCACTGCAGCTGCTTGCACTGAAAAACAAAGCATGTTCACACACATCGTTACAACAGAACAACAGCACATTCACACATATTGCTGTATCGCACATCATTTCCTCAGGACATGAAGCAGGTTTCATAAAATAGGAGGATCCGTCTGTGTTTTCCAACAGACAGCACAGTTTATCACCAGGGAAGTGCATTGTGGGTACCGGGTCTCTGAGGTTAAGTTGAAGGGATAAACCCCCTTCAGGTCTGTGGCTCAATATGTCTCCCTTTTGACAGGACTGTATTTTGTTTATAGAATATTTCATATATTTACGTTTCACGTTATTGTTGCGCGCAAGAAAATGTAATACAACTGCATAATGGTAAAACATAATGAAACATAAGCCCAAATAAAAAATGAAGGATTAATTAAATCATCTTAGAATCAAATACAGGTCCACCTCTGCTCATCATTTTTGTATTTCCCCAGTTTCTGCATACACGTGAGCCAACTAACCTTACCTAACCCCCTCGCTTATGAGATATAATCAGGTCTTTTACTTTCTGGCAAGAAACCCAAAAACATAAATTTGTTTCCCCCCGGCAGTTCAGGGCATGGTTGATTCAGTGTAACTGCCGCGATCCCCAGGGTGACTCACTTGCCGGCTTGGGGGAGGCGTCTTCCTGGAAAATGCTCACGCTGGAAGAATTTCTCTGGAGGGTGGGGTGTGGGGGTGGTGGTAGGGGGGGAGATAAGCAGGGAGGAGGGGGCCGGGGCTCTGGTTTAGGTGACCCTGCTACATTCAATCTTGTTTCCACCGGCAACGCCGTGAGTCACAGCGCGAGTCACGGCACGAGCCTCACCTTGCGGGCGAACAGCTTGTCCTCCACCTCCTGCGGCTCTGGCGCCCCCTGGCTGTAAGGCCTCTTCTGGGCCTGCCGAGGCCTCTGGGCTGGAGTGCAGGGGGATGACTGCTCTCCCTGGCCCTCGCTGTCCCAGGACTCGGCACAGCTCGAGTCGTCGCTGTCCCTGCTCAAACGGCTCTCGTCCTCCTTTGCGTCACCGCCGCGGGGGGTCGCGGGGGACCAGCGCTGGGGGTGGGCGGCGCGGGAATCCCCCGAGGGCGCGGGTAAGGGCAAAGTCCTCCCCGCACCCGCTCGCTGGCCGCAGTCCGGCTCGAAGGCGCCGTTGCTGTCGTCATCCTCGCTGGCCAGCCAGTCGACGGAACAGTCCGAATCTGAAGCTGTCATCCTCGGCCTAACCGCCTCCGATCATCACTGACCTGCACAGACCGACAGATGGCGCTGTCACCCCCATGGCCAATCCTCACATCCATCTCCCAGTGTAAAGTGCACCATCCACACTAAGTATAAAAACTATAACCATAACTGTAAAACTATACAACTTGCTCCAGTTCAGACGACTGCAGCTGGCCACAGCACAATCACAGGTCTAAACAATACCATGAACGTGACTGTCATGACCTACATGCTGTATTACGATAATCTTTACTAGTGTTTTTTTTTTTCTTGTACGGCGTTCTACATCTAACCATCTGTATACTGAGATTGGGACACAGATTGGCAGCACTGACAAATTGATCGACAGCTTTGCTGAACAACAACCATAAGTATGTTCTCAGATGTGATCTCTGGTGAATCAGATTGTTATCTTTCTGGTTTACAGGTACCATCTTTCCCACAGCAAGTGGGGCTTGAGGGCAATGTGGCCACATGTTTTGCATGTTACCACATAGTAAGCTCACAATCATGTCACATTGAATGTTCTCTGATTTGCCAGCTTGCTACAAACATTCTTCAAAGGGGTGTGGTCTAAAACTGAACATCAAAAGTAATCACAGGAATGCATACAGCGGTGGAACTTCCTTGAAGGATGACGGAATGAACACTGGATCTAAATATCAGGTCATTACAGAATGTCTGCAATGTGGCGATCTAGATGTTGGTTTTACACAAGCTGCTTATGTTATATCAGCGAGTCTGAAACCAGCCACAGTAGTGCATCCCCCTGTCTCCTCATAACTAAACAAGGAAATCATTATATAAGAGACTGGATAGAGAATTCAAAATGGTTCATCAGTTATGCAACGTTTGTTCCAGCAAGCATTTGAGCAACGCTGCATTTTGCATAACGTCTTCCAGGTCGGGACGTGAACCGAAAAATGCCTCATCCTGCTCAGGCTTTGGCACTTTTCACTCACACCTAAACACTGTGGCCTGAACAAAGACTCAACACAGAGCTCCACAAAGGAACCCAACTGCAGCTGCTTTTCGGTCTGGGCTTCACTGAGCAAAATGGAAGCACTTTCTGACTTTTTTGTGAAATTAACACATTCATTCCAGTGTGTTTTCTTGTAAAAGACAGCTGACGCTGACATTTTGACAGAGCTATGGGTGTGTTTTCAACACCTGTACGAAGTGGTAGTCATTCAAGGCATGTTGCCGCTGACCCACCTTAGCTGTAGGTCAGCTATACCTGAGGGGTTTCCACTTCCTTACCTTATCTCTGGGTCAGCTACACCTGAGGCATATCCACTGGCCCACCTCAGCTGTAGGTCAGCTTTACCTGAGGCAAACCTGTGCTGTTTCCATAGTAAATTGATCACAGCTGACAGCCCAACCCTGACAAGAGTGTAGAGTAAAACACCACAACCAGATCACTACTGCTAGGCAGCAGGGTCTTCTTTAAAAATGATCTACAACTCACGCTAAATAATAAGCCAACATTTCACATCTCAAACTGTACCCTGGATCCACTTGTTGTGGTGTCATGAAAACAGGACTGCCAATACTGTGATCTGATCCTGCATTGTAAGTGTATGAGCAACCACATAAATCTGGTGAGGAACATCAATCACATCTAAAATCAAACTCGTTATGGACCGTTTTAGGCAGCACCAGTAAGGTTCAGCTCTAGAACTGGGGTCAACAGCACTCGAGCAACAGGTGAGACACCAACAGTTGAAATGCAGACTGCTGCATTGGATCTCATTGGAAAAGCAGATATACAGCTCAGGTGGGTCAGCGGACCCAGTCTTTGGCTGACTAATTGTACCTGTTCTCCAGATGACAGAACAGTCTGCAACTGCTTCCAGCTCTTCTCTGTCAGTATGTCCAGAATTAGGCATTTTGAGACAGCACAGCAAACAGTAACGGGACAGCTTTGATTTTCACACATACAGGATACGGCCAAAAAAGCCACGGCCAGCGCTGGTGTTTGTTCAAAGAGACAGGAACACCATGACTGTGGCAGCCACCGGGTGACTCTGAACAGACTGTGAAAAGGACTACGCAAATGGTGCCACGGCCCCAAGGCTGCTGTCGGCCAGAGCGCACGGTTTGATCCCAGGAAGAAGTCGCAAGGGACCAAAACATATGACAAAGGCGACGCAGAGGCGCAATGCCGCCGCCAGTCATCCGGGCCCACACACAGCCTCGCTAGCTCCGCGCAGCCTTCCGCTAACCCTCTCCCTTCCATCTGTGCGACAGTCGCAACTTAATTGTCCTCAAATGCTGCAGTTTCACATCCAATTGCTCCCCACAATGAGGAACAATTTCGGCAGAGCGCAATGAGACAATTAAAGGCCAACATTTTGGCATGTAGTACACGGGCCCAATCGATCAAACATCATTACACTACCACAGACAGTGTGTTCCTTTGTTAACAGAAAAAAAACTAGATTTCTCTGGCTGCTCCCTCGTTCTTTGTCTTTGGCATACAGGCTGCCTCTGTTGTCATGGAGAAGGGCTGGTGGGCCTTCATTAAAGGAGAAAGGCAAGGTAGCGGTGGAGAAAACTAAGGGGCAGTTTTAGGAGCAGCATGAACAGAAGAAAAGTGCGCGTAGTCAGGAGTTGTGTCTGCTCTTGAGGTCACGCCACTGACTTAATCAAGTGACCTAATATGGACAACAATAGCAAGACTGCAGAGCGCTGAACAATGTCTTTGAGACATTTTTCCAATAAAACAAATGGCTGAAACAACACGCATCCCATAATAACTGGTCAGCTTCGAAAGGAAATGATTATGTGTTAACAAAGAAAACCTATTAAAAGATGTGAATGGAATGATGGAGAGATCTCAAAACTGGCCGCGCTGTGCGGAATTCTGTCAAATTCTTTTTAAATTCCTTTGGAGTGATTTTTTTTACGTCTCAAAGGCATATTCCCCGTTTTTTTTTCATCAAGAACTAATTGCATACTGTCATATCCATACTGCAGACATCGCCAAGCATTCCATCTCACTGTTTTCTTAATTTCAAATTTCAGACTATATCGAGGATTTCAAACTAAGCAGGTCTCATCCTGTTCACGTCTTGCACGTACAGAATCTCCCGGGGTTCCTCATGACTGGAAACGCAGCTGAACCTAAACGACCAACACGCGCAGGTAACATATGCTAACGCTTTTTTAGTCTTCTAGGAACAATTAAGTTTAAAAACGCTACGCAATCGGTTTGCCCACTGGAGCTTCATTTATCGACCGCTTCTAATCTTGGCAAGCCTGAAATAATGTTATGTAACAGAATACCAACACAGTAAGGTTCTTTTTAACAACTGTATACATGACGGTTCGTTATAAAAGTTGGAGTAAGACCTGATTAAACGTTTCTTCATCACTGCTTGTAATATTTATCCTGTACCATTAACGTCTCACAGATAGGCACCGTCGTGTTGCGCTGGGTTAAAGGCATAGGGAGTCTACAGTTTATATTTTTAGGTACGTTTATGGTAGCCTTCCTATTTCACTGTAATTTGGGAAATGTGCTTGCATGGACTGTAACGTTCTTCAACAGATTCAAATTACAGAGAGAGACGGTGCAAGAGAGGGAGAAAAAAAAACCCAAATGAGCTATTGTGGAAATCTAAAAATGTCCACAGGTCACAAGATTGTTCGACGTCCAACACAGCCTCAGTTTGCAAATTTTCTCCAGAACAAATGACGCAGCCCAGTTCTACAACACCTTGAAGTGGAAACAATTTAAGGTAGTCTACAAAAATGTCAAGCAGTGCTCGAGTGACTGATGTAATTCAACATGTTAGAAGGTACTTCGCTTGGCGAGAGTCGCAAGGCTGTACCTACACTGCAATTTCCATTTTAGAAAAACATCATGCACGTATCCCGAAAATGCTTGAAAAGCACAGTTCATCACGACGGACCTTGCATCAGAGAGACAATATCAGTGGACTGACTTCCTGCACAAAATATTCAAAGCTATCCATCGTCAACTAGCTATATCATCAATGAAACGCCAGATGAATCAACCACACTGTCACGTTTAGTTAAGGAAAACGCGTACTCATAAACTGTACTTACTCATTTTTCTATGCCAGTTATGTGGACAATCTTTAATACCTGGGAGATTTTAAGTTTGATAAGGGTGTGGCTCTTTGATAGTGACTCCACCGGTTTATCACATAAGACCACCATAATTATCTATACAAACGATACTTAACATCAGCAACCAGAACAACTGCTTTTAATAATAACAGCCCTGTTACTCTTGAAACTGGTACAACTTTAGATGTATTTTCACAGACCCTATTCACCTCATAATATACCTTTTACCTGTGCGAGTTGGAAAAAATACTGAGACGGTGACTGTAAAGAACCAAGTAAAACAACACCTAGTCTTATTGGCTTAATATCGGCCGATAAAACAAATGTGACATTTTAAAACGATTAAACTGTTACCTTGCCCGTTTACCCTCGCAGAAGACCGGCGTGTGGTGTCTACTGTAAAACCCCGTCTTTACTGTTTCCAATGTATTCCAAGCGGAGCCAAAATACATCTCTTAATATAAAACATTACATAAGGTGATCTCCAGAACGCTTTAGTTTTTATCTACACACGTGTCGGAGATATTCAGCCTCATACGGGCAGAGAAGCGTGCAGTTGTATTAAGTAATGGGCTCATGCCTTACCAGAATTCAGACGAGCGCACTTTCCTTTGTTCAGCGGTAAACCCAGGACACCAGGGTAGCTGCTGATGTATGCGTGATGCAGTGGTTTCAGTGATGTAGTCCTGCTAAAAGACTACCCCGTGTAGAGACTCCTAAGGCAACGTGTCTAAGTGGGCGGGGACGAGCGGGCTGCGCTTTCCGATTTGCGCTTTCGGACACATATCTGACAAATAGAGCTTCCGATAGCGGCCGGCGTCAGCCGATAGGCGAAGAATGCTTACATATTTAAATTAAATGTAAATTTTCAAAGCACGTGGACACGAGGATCGGTTTCAGCGCAATAGCCGGGCGCAGTCAACTTTGCCCTGGTTTAGACACAGTAGCTTTTTAACTTTGTAAGACCGCTACAGGTTGTATTTACATGGACGTTTATTTCCCGATGTCCGTGAACCGGGAGGATGTAGGCTATACTCTTTTATCGTTGTTTGTGAAAAGCGGGCCTCCAGAGTAGCTAAACAGGCTTTTCAGTCGTCTGTACGCTGATCATCTTCACAAATATAGAGGCATGCGTGTATGTTGGGAGAATTGTTCACTGCGCGACAGTGTGGCGCGACACTTAATGTTTGTCGACTGTTATTTCCAAGGCATTACGGTCGTTACTAATGCCTCTAAAATGTCTTTCGCAACTGCAGATGAACCCGATACGGCAACATCTGCCACGTCCATCAGAGAGCGATGCATGTGCATACGGTCTTATTCAATGTGCGCGCTCATTCCAGGTGCCAGCAAGTTCAGCTGGATTCTTGCGTTTATGAGTCCCAGCGCTGGGTCATCGTTATCAGCTGATTGCAGTGCGCGGAGCTGGAACAAAGCCGAATGAATGAGTTAATCAGAACGTGACACGCACCTCCCTGTGCGTTGCTTAAGCGTATCAGCGCACGTGTTTTATTACAATCTCCGTGGTAATGCGTATTGTGTGCATCATGTTGCTAAGCGAGAACGAAGCGTTCGGAGAAGTTGTCCAACTTTCCGAACATAAACATTAAATGGGCAGGAGTAATGTGAATGGAATGCCTTCTGTCCGATGCCTAAATTGGACGGTAGAGAGCTTTCTGCGGTACCGCAGCAGAAGGAAATCGGTTTTATCGGGTTCATTTCGTGTACACTCACAAAAGGGGGTGCATAAAACGGAATGTAGAGTCTTTATTGTTGTTGTTGTTGTTTGTTTACTTATTATGGTTAAAGCTTCATTTAATTAGGAGTGTCAATTACGAACAAGATCTCATTTACTGTGAAGACCGGACAAATAATGCAAAGGAGTTAGGAGGTGTTAAAATAATGTGTCATAATACAGTAACAATTTTTGGTAGCATATTTTTAGCTCAGGGGATAACAACGATGACGTGGTAACACAGTGTGTTGTTTAGTGCTACATCACTGCTCCAGGTTTTTCAAATGTCAGCTCTTTCCATTGTTCGCCACAGGTCAGTGGAAGTCTAAATGAACAAACCGGGAATTGTTTTAGAGATAAATACTATAATTTTATGTATATAGTCCGTACTTTAAGCAAGCACTTTCAGGCACACCCTTTCAATCTTTCCCGTTGCAAATGCCGTCTGTTTTTATATTAAAAGACAAGGCGTCTGTCGTGATGGGGGTGTAATAACTGCATGGGTATTCTCTTAAAATTGCAAGTAAAAGTCTAGTTGCCACAGCTACGAAGAGTGTCGTTGACAAAACGATCTCCCCTTTCTTGGAACAGCTTAACACAAATAAAAACTTAACATTTCCCTGACTTATGAAACGTGTGTGAAATATGTTCAAAGGATATTTTTCCAGTCACAAAAACATCTACAAATGTAATTTCAGTTATTTATATGTAGTAGCCTATAACACTCTTATTTGTATGAAATTACACTAAGCTGCAGTTATGTTTTTGGGCAAAGGTTCCCCCTAAAAACAACCAGGGAGTCTTGTCTCTATATTAGTGATTTACTATTCACAGTCCTTTGTTTCATAAGTGCATTGTGAAATCTCCATGGCTACAGAAGGTTTTGTGCCTTGAGTGTTTCTTTTATTCTAAACTACCTGACCTGTTGTTTGCTGTACCTTTCACAATAAAGGGTCACCTTTTCCAGAACAGTATGTCACATTCTTGAACCTGCTTTGGCTTTTCTGAGAAAACTGAAAGCTCTTGGCAGAGATTATGGTTTAAGTGCACATCGGGTGGTTCCCAAAGAACACAAAACCTAGGGAAGGTGTATCAGCTAATGACAGTCTGAGCACACTTCTGTACCTGAAATGGCCAACTAAACACCCAGGGATTCTTATACAGTGTAGACGTGTATATTATGTAAGTTTTCAGTGACTGTCGTGTTGTTATTGTTATTGATAAATGTGTAGTTATATTAACCGTATAGTCTGTGTTTACTCTACTACTGACGTGTTCCTCTGGGTGGCATCTGAGGCGGGTGGAGCGGTGACAAGGATGCAGGGAGGAGACGTTCGCTCTCGGAGCCGTTCTGGTGGCGAGCCAGGCGAGGATTAGGAGCCTGGAGAGGGTGAGTCATAACCCTTTCACCAAGAAACGTGATCGCACACGGGAGCCGCCCACCCACGCCTTCGAACCGCCCCTGGGCTCCGCCGCTCAAATTCATAATTAATGCGAACACGGCGGAGGACAAAATGTTCCTCCTCCCTCTTTCAATCTCCCTCCCTCTTTCACGCTTCCTCCCTCCCATTCCCTCTCTCTCTTTCTCTCCCTGTCTCTCTCTGTTTTTCCCTCCCTCACCTCTGAGGACATTCTGCGCGTGAGGGTAGCGAAGGAACATGTGAAAATGCAGATGGATGTCTCCATTAGCAGACAGTTTCACATCTGGGTGCAGACCTGTCTCTCTTTAAGTAAGAGGAGTTTCCTGGGAAGGCTGCCTCATACCACTCTCTCTACCCATACATTACAAGGGTTTTATTTGAGCTGAACTGCTGTTGAAAATCCTGGAAGCAGATCGCATGTGATTCCCGCCTTCTGCTGAGCTTGGGGTAGCTTGTTTAAGGGGGCCGCCTTTGCTTTATAGGACGCTTGACTGTCACCTCTCTGTTGTTAAGGAGAGACATACGTTCAGTTCTTTCTGCTGTGGGCTCAGCGAAGCACTAGTCTGAGCAAACCTCAAACATGTGGCAGAAAAGAACGGCTAACAGGCAGACACACAGACTGTGTAGTGTAAATAGACTGATGTTATTCAGCGCAGCAGTTCCCAGCCCCCATCTCCACTTCCTGATGCCACAGGCAGCCCCAGAAATACACACAGTCTCTCCAGTGCCAGCCACTTCCTGCTTGTGTCAAAGGATGTCATGAGGGAGGGCATTGTTTGTCCTGCCGGGGTGGGGGGAGCGGCAGCTGGGGGTTCCCCAAATTTGCACCAGTGACATAGACATGTTTACATTGTGTGCCTGACCAAGACAGTAGAGTGTGTCCGACTCGATCAGTTATGAAAAAACATTGCTAACATGTTGTTCTAAACAAGTGCTCTTGTTCCAGAATCTTTGAAAGCTCACCTAGAGAACATCATCATCAGGCTTTGTCATAAAAGCTTGCAGTTTTCCAGTGTGTTTAGACTGCTTGATTCACCCAAGACATCATCTTGCTATGGCAACAGTTCAGAAATAGGGCTTAATCAATGGCTATTGGCAGACAACACATCACATCCTGTTCATTGGCAATCAATTTCTCTTTAAAGTCAGCTCAGAATGCTCTATTGGCATGATGTACAAGGTATATTTTGTGAAAGCAGAAACAATAATCAGTGAAAAATACAGAGCAACAAATAAATTAGTCATATTTTGAGATACTAAAGAAATAACTCTAATGATAACCCCCCTCCCACATGTACATGCTCTACTCTCTCTCTGTCTCTTTCTCTCTTTGCCCCCCGCCATACCTTGTTTTGACAGACTCTTGCGCGCTGTCTGTCCCGGTGAGCGCCGCTGTGCCTCTCAGCATCCGTGCGTCAGGCCCAGGGATGAGTCACGGATGAAAATTGGCTCCGTGATTTACAAGCACTGTCAGGGAGAGGAGATGATTCAGAGCGAGGAGCGGGTTCTGTCCAGAGAATTGCTCCTTTTCACACTCATTCATAAAAATGGGATGGAATTTCGCACTGCCATCCTAATGCTGTGGCAGGCTGTGAGAGTATTTGTGTGTGTGTGTGTGTGTGTGTGTGCGTGCGTGCATGCGTGTGACTGTGTGCATTTATGTGCGTGTGTGTATGCGTATGTACCCACATGTATGTGTACATGTGTGTTTGTGTCAATGTGTGTTCATGAATGTGTGTGTTCATGAGTGTGTCTGTGTGTGTGTGTGTGTGTGTGTGTGTGTGTGTTTAGCTGTTCTTTGCTCTTTGAAATATGGGGCCAATCATCACTGTCAGGGTCACCTCTCCTCCATTTTTGTGTCAGCGTCTCCGCCAAGCCAGAGTTTGTCTGTTGCAGCTCATGTGACTGTCCCATTATTCTCCTTCAGCAGACAGAACTGCACAGTGCACAGGGTGTTGGGACAAGGCATCGGCTAGTCTACAAGAAGGCAGCTGATGGATTCCCTGATTAGCCTGGCTAGGTGGAAATCTCCAAGCGCCAACATAGAAGTCGCACAAAGTTGTGGTCATGCAGAAAGGAAAAGAAGGCTATATGGCCAAAGTGGCTGTAACATGGAAAACGCCGTTGGTTGTAAGAGAATGTGTTCATTTTTTATCCCTGCAAAAACTGCTCTCATCTCTGAGATGAGTTGTTATCAGGAAAGAAACGTCACAGGTCACACATTACCAGCCTGAAACAGGCGAGGCAGGGAGCTCACCTTAAAACTGATAATCATCCTGAACCTCCTTTGAAATGTTGTTCATTATTAACTTTGCTAAGCTTGCCAATTTTAGTAAGTGTAATGATCCCTTAGTAATCATCATCACTAGCACCTGTGTGTGGTACTGTAACATGGTGGTGTTGTGCAGATTGTTACAGTACCGTTAGGTACTTCACATTAAATTCCTTTTCATTATTATTATTACTGCATTTTATGATTATGTCAGACATTGGAGCCAACACATTGCCTCATTTCCCACAGTGGCTGAGTCTGTGATATAATGACCCCTCTCCCTCTCTCACCACACTCTTTGGTGGACTGACCATCACTGGCATGTAATATAATGACCAATAAATATGTAAAAAGTAAAATACGTTTCCAACATATATCCAGGTTTCCCATGGAGTCTCCAGCAGGTTTTTTATTCCCTCTGGAAATGAGGCAGTGTAAATCTGCCTGTGAAGAGCGATATACCCATTAGCCAGAGCCCTCCAGGCTGCGCTTTGAGAGATTACTCAGGGAAGTCTGCTCTGCTCTTTAGAAAGGATCAGCCATGATTATTCTTCACTGGTCTGCTGTCATTTCCTCCCCTCAGATGTGCTCTTAATCTGCCTAGTGCTGGTGACAAAGGGTTAAAAAAATATACAGGATGGCCTGTTTGGGGGGGGTTGGGGATTGCAGAGAGCAGGGGGTTGTATCTAAGCACCTGCAGTCAAATGGCACCACTCTGCCAATACTTCTCTGATTATTTTTTGTATATTTATGGATAATGGGGGTACAGGGTACATGGTTAGAGGGGTATGGGGGCACTCATAACCTCAGTGAGGAGAGAAACCCTGCTCCATTTCAGAAAGCCTGTGGCGTGACTTTAAGGGGTTGGGACTGTTTTTCCTCTCCCATATGGGCTTCCCTCCAAGGAAGTTAACCCCACCCCAAACACACACACACACACACACATACACACATACACATGCACATGCTCTCTATCTCACACACACAAACACACACACATTGTCTATCTCACACACATGCACACAGACATACACACACTCTCTATCTCTATCTCTCTTTTACACACACACACACACACACACACACATAAACAGACACACATTCTTTATCTAATACACATGTACACACACACACACACACACCACACGTGCACAGATAGACACACACTCTATCTCTTTCTCACGCACACATGCACTCACACACACATTCTCTCTATCACACACACAGACACACACACTCTCTACCCCGCTCTCTCACACACATGCACACTGTGCACATTGGAAGCAGTGCAGTGTGTCTGGCATCAGATCACAGTTGAATTTTTAATGGCAGTGTGCGTAACGTCTGAATGGCCGCCAGGGCAATTCGAGCGACAGAGGGATATCTATCTGCAGGGCTGAATGTAACATGTGACTCGGGGTTTATTTTAACGCAGTTATGTAACTGCTGGCTGCGCCACGCATTGAAGAGTTGGGCTACACATGATGTGCAAAACAGAGTCCACATCTGACATTACCTCTCTGTAAAACATTGCATAATTCCAGCACGGCGCTGTCCTGCCTTGTCCCTTAGTCTCAGTGACTTTCCCCATCTAGCGCTAGGCTAATGCTCCTGCCTGCTTCCTATCATTCCTCCACTTCACACTTTGAAACGTATCTCGATCTGTGATAATCCTGTGTTTGTTGTTGTTTTTTTTTTTTTAAGTCGGGTTTAGGTGCCAGTTGGTTGTCTCCCAGGTTACTTTGCTGCCTTGGTGTGAATATCCTTTTACACAATAGCTCACATTGGTGTGGCACCAGGTCTCCGTCTTATCAGAGACAAGCAGGCGTGTATCAGAGACATTATGGACTCCATACGCATCCTGGAAGACAATGCGAAGTCAGAAAAAAACATATACCATGTGTCATATATTCCAAACATATCAATTGCTGTCACTTTAATGGAATTTCATGCTCACATGTATAGTTTAATTTATTACGTAGATGATTTTATTTATTCATATATCTATCTTGACAGCTGCTCTTACTAAGGGTGATTTACAGAGCTTCCATATTATTACCCATTTATTCAGGACAGGAATCACTGGCCATCTTCCTCCGCAGACTGAAAGCCATGCTCTTCAGATTGCATCTCGGCTCTCCAGGTTGTTGTTTTAATATCTCAGTTTTGGCCGTTGTTGTGGAGCACTTTAAAGGTTATTGTTATCATGTTTTGACATTAGTTGCTGTTGAAATCTGCATCATAATAAATGTTCTACAGAGTACAGTTTGTCAGAATGTTCCATACATCGTGAATCTTTGCATTGTACTCTGTCAGTGTTGCTAAGAAGCATTGTATCTGTTGGTGGGCATGACTGAAAAAAAATTCTTAAAAAAAGGAAGAAATACTTTATCAAATGTAATCAAACTAACCCCTTTCCTCAGTTCTACACAAACGAAGGCTAAACAGAGGCATTTACCCTGGCCAGCATCCAGTGGCATATCAAAAATAAGCAAAACATATTTGCTATTTCAGCACATTTGTATCTGTACATAGAAGTTATCAATCTCGAATGAGTAAATAACCGTGGCGGCAGACAGGCAAACTCACAGTGTTTGTCACTCAGTCAAACATGATCCAACAAAAGATCACCACCACAGAGCTGAGCAGGCTATGGCTGTCTCTACTGTGATCTACTGATTCACTCCCAGATACTTGTAGCCATTGAGTGAATTCACTCCCAGCTACTTGTACACATTGACTGGATTCATTCCCAGCTACTTATACATATTGAAGAGATTCACTGCCTGGAACTCATAGTCAATGACCTGATTCACTCCCAGCTCCTCATACTCAATGACCAGATTCACTCCCATCTACTTAAACACATTGAGTGGTCAGGCCTCATTGACTGTCCTGTCAGGAATGCCCGACTGAATGTAAACTGGCCCTAGACTCATCTCCTTGAATTTTCTGAGGACACTGACCTCCTCAGACCACTGTAGTTGTAACCCACACTGTGAAAGTCAAACTGGCAGAATGTAATGAATGGCACATGTCCAGATCCATAACCCTGTCCCACTGCCACACTGTGGAAATTAAAAAACACTGTAAATAATCAAAATTATGTGTATCGTTTTTTTGGCAGGAGTGAGAGGGGGGATTGTTTTGGAATTTTTACTTTGGCCTGGCCTCAACATTTGTCCTTGAACCTTTACTGTGACTGAACTTGATGTGTTTTAGTGAGCAAAACACACGCTTGAATTTAACTGTGAATGTTAAGGATAAATGTTTACTGATCCAGGCCTTTGTTTCATTGTTTGCGGTTAAGGGGCTGCAGACATTTGTATTAAATGGCTGAGTATGTTTGTAATGTTTGATGTTTCTCCCCTTTGTGCATTCTTATTCTTATGTTTCACTGTTTCATACTCATACATATTTTCAACAACTTTTTTTCAGCTTTTTCTATCACCATTGTCCTTTGTTATTTTCATGAGGACCCTCTGAGAATATTTGTCATGGTAGTTCTCCAAAAGCTATAACTCTCATCTTTAACACTGGGCTGTTGTAAGTCTTCATCTTCCCCTTGTCTGCTCCAGCATTGTCTCATGATGGAAAAATCTTCATCACTCCCACTCAAACCCATCTGCGTGACGGGCGGGTTCTGGTTCTGGTAATGCGGACCCTCCAGCACAGCCCCGGGCTGGGCACGTGTACCCTACGGGCATATGAGCAGAAACACGGGGGTTTCATAACGTCAAGTTTATTTATCGCCTCCGACCACGACCATACGCTCACATAACTCCTGGAGGCCTGTGACAGGGCTGCAACTCTTCTCTCTTTTTTTTTTTTAATTTTGGAACTCGTCCCGATCTTCAGAAGTTCCAAAATACCTGGCCTCGGTCCAGCACTGTTTCTGCTGCGGCAGGACGGCCTTGGGAGTCAGGAACTGTGGAGGCAGGCAGGCGGGAATTTTATTTCCTGGGAAAAAGGACACGCTCAAAAAGAGG
This sequence comes from Megalops cyprinoides, assembly GCF_013368585.1. Classification (NCBI taxonomy): domain Eukaryota; kingdom Metazoa; phylum Chordata; class Actinopteri; order Elopiformes; family Megalopidae; genus Megalops; species Megalops cyprinoides. Next base: position 17,863,343 of record NC_050595.1, on the reverse strand, counting down.
CCCTCCATTACGGCTCCAGGGCCCTGAGGACTTACCCGGCCTCAGCTGTCCTCACTTTACCCAGAAAACCACGTCTGTGTATTTAATGCTATTTAAATGCCATGCAAATTTAAATATGTAATATTTTTCATATACTTGCCATATGTACACTTCACTATAGAGATATACATATATAGAGTGTTTGCGTGTGCCTGGGCTATCTTTCAGTTTGTGGGGGGTTGTACATACTTGAGATTACAGGGGGACTGGAGGTCATCTTTCTGGGGATTTGTGGGAAGTTATGAGAGGTGGTAGAGTGGGGGGAGGGTGAGAGAAGGCTGGTGACAGAACTCTCCAGCATGAGAGGAGAGAATGCTGGGACATGGGGGACAGCAAGGAGCTGCAGTGCATCCTGGGAAGTCTGTACAAAGTGTAGCACAAGATAGTTGTAGACACATGACCCTTTTTACCTCCCTCTCCCTCTCTTTTTCTCTCTCTCTCACGCACTGAAACATACACACAAAGTGATTCAAGACCTCAGACTAGCTTTACTGGCATGGCAGGAGTTACCCAGTGCTGCCAAAGTGTTTCATAACATGTACATAAAAGCCCCCCCCTCCTTTAGAATAAAACAGCGTGAATATGGGAAAAATAAATAAAATGAATTAAAATTATCTGTGGCTTTCTAATATGCACACATGCTTGCAACATGTACAGTTGCATAATCCTAAAGCATGCACATGCAAATATACATACACATGCATGCCCACACATATACATACACTCACATGTACACAGGTGACTCTCACAGAGTAACATCCCCACTGGTGGGCAGTAACGTGGGGGGGGGGGGCTGTGCTGAGAGACATGGGGTTCTGGTACATTTATGTTTATTGATAAATGCCATTGAACCCTGTCGATTCCATCCCCAGCTGTGAAGAGCCCGCTTTAGAATAGGATTAGCCATTTGTGGAAAATTCCATCTCCTCCAGGACTGGGAGGTGGGCTGTTGTGCAGTGGTCACTCGACCTTTAAAGCAAAAAAAAAAACACTAACTAGGTCAAACGCAAGCAGATCGGGAGAAGCTGGAGGTGTTGGAGTGGGGGAGGGAGGAGGGACCGTGGTTTTGAATCCTGCAAGAGTAGCTCTGTTTCTTTGCCTAATTTCACCCCTCCCCCACCCTCACTCAACCCCCTCCCCCAACCCTTAGCTCCCCACCACCCCTCCCCAGCAGGCCTCAATTCCACCAGCCCCCACAGAAGCCCAGCAGCTTTGTGGCTTTCACATCTCAAATTCCATCACGGCCTAATTTTAGCAGTAACCACCGCGAACGACCGAACGATACTTTTCCGAGAGAGTTACAACATTTAATACATTAGCAATTTCCACCAAATGTGTACTTCCTTCATTTTTTAAAGCATGCCCCCTGACACGTGTCTGTGTGATGCATACATATGATTTTTTTTTCTTTTCCACTGCCATAAATTGTGGCTGTGCAGCTGCACTCGTGTGGGTTATTTGAGGTGCTCCATATGGGTTGTTTAAGCTCTCACACGTGTGTTTGCCATTGGACTGTTTATACGGCTGGGGGAACTTGAAGGCGGTGGCTCGGCCATGCTGTTATGGGTAGTCCCAGCACTTTGCGCAGTTAATCATTTGTGGACAGAGGGGAAATCGATAACACACAAGCCACGGCAGCTCGAAGGGCCGGCACAGCGTGTCCACTCTGGGCAGGCCTTTAGGCTGTCCCTGCTTGCCCCCGTCCCCCACCCGCCACCCTGAGTCTCGAGGTCGCCAGTGGACCCTATAGACAGGAAATGGCTGTGATTCTTTCCAGCTGCCTTCCTGCGTTTCTGACATCGCTCAGCATTTGTGTTATTTAAAGAGTGAAAGCCCCCCCCCCCTCCCCCGACAAAAATGCTAACATATGGAAAGTATCAGCTCCACTATATGGAGAAACATTTATTATTACAGTTTAGTATTTATTCATTTGGTTGAAATTATTATCCATGGTGAAATACAGATCATCACACTGGCATATACTGTATCACATATGTATTTTTCTATGGAATGTGAAATATATAGTCATTCGTGCATTAATAATATAATTTGCATATGTGAAAGTAGCAGTCACTGATATGTTTTGCCAAATAGGTCGCATTTTTGATCAACACCATTGTAAAATGTGTAACACACAAGAGTACTCCAGAGTATTTGCATTTTCTCTGCCTGTTGACATTATATCCAATTTCCAAGGACATCTCCCTGGTATCTGTGCTCAGAAATGTATCTACAAAAATACACTCTTGAGCAAATTAGCTAATAGTTGCTGTTCAAGTTCGGCTGAGACAGTGTGAATGGCATGGTTCTGGAATGGCCAGTCCCATTACATGGTTTGTAATGGGATTCTGGAGCTGTTTGCCATGCAAGTGTAGTTACGGCAACTGAAAGGCAGGAACCCTTGGTTGTTTAAACAAACCTTCTTTGGGTCAGAATGTATATGCTGTCTGCCTATGGGAATTCACAACAAACTTGCAGGGGTTTTTTTTGGTGGGGGGAGGAGTAACGTGAACCCACTGACTCTGTTAATCTGACACTGTTTCTGAAGACTCACTTCAGCCTAATTGTGTGTGTGGGTGGGGGGTGGAGGTGGGGTGGGGGTTTGTCATGACAGGGTTACTGGGTTCATACAAGGCACAGATGGTGCTGCACTGAGAACAGCATTACCTTGCAAAGAATTCCTGCTAGGGGAGGGGGTCCAGGGGGGAGGTTTCAGGGTCAGTGAGTGCATGCGTGTGTGTACGTGTGCGTGTGAATGACTGATTATGTTTGCGGGTGTATGTATATGTGCGTGTGTAGCGTATGAGTGTGCACATGCTTGCGTGAATGTGTGTGTGTGTGTGTGTGTGTGTGTGTGGAGCTCAGCATGCCTCAAAGCCTCAACAGTAACACCCCCCACATACATATGCAGTCACCATCACTGCACACTACACAATCAGCACCCCACACCCCAGAATCCAGTTCAACAAAGCCCCATTATCAGGCCAGAACACAGCCTCTTTGGCGAGGCGTGGGGGGTTTGTGTGGGCTGGGCCCTTGCTTAAGGGTGCTTGAGTTCCTCCAGTGTGTGAATTTGGGTCAAGATCCCACTTTGTCCCGTCACACGTTCTACACAAGTCAGGAAGGAGAGACTGGCTCTTCCTTCTCTTCACATTTCTGTTCTGTGTTAAGGTACAGTCTGGCTGGACACAAGTCTTTGCAGAAGGTGTTGGAGTGAGTGAATGATTGAGTGATGTAGGAAGCATTCAGTATCAAACGGTGTAAAATCATAATGGTCTACACAGTGTTATAAGTGATAACGGCACACAACAGAAAAACAAGACCTAATCCAAATAAACAGTCACACACATTAATTGTAACGAAGTTCTACCTCAGGGTTAAATGCTGCCACTGAGACAAATGTAGGCCTGTGTAATTATGGTAAAAGACTGCGCTGAAATCCACAAAAAGCTCGACAAAAGCGGTGGGCTGCAGTGAACAGGAAGTAAGAGTGACCCAGATTGGCTGGCCCTTGGGTGGGGGAGATGGGATGGGTGGGGGGCTCCAGTCTGAGTAATACTAATGATCTGAATGAACATTGTCCAGAAGTCAGCTGACACACATTGGAGAGGTGGGGGAGGGTTTTACTTCTAACATTTCCCAGAGCGCTCTGTTCAAACAGGCATCCAGCTCAGCAGCCGGAGGCCGAATGCTAGGTTTAAATGGGTCACAGAGATGAGGGGGACAAAGGGCAGAGGCCAAGTGATAAACTCGTACCTTCCCACCCCGGGAGGTTCAGTGGCAGCCACTGTGCAGATAACATGGCCGCAGTCAAGGATACAGGGGCAGACACATGCTCTGACTGCAGTGGCCTTCAGAAGGATGGGTGAGACAATGTCTATTACGATACAGGAGCCAGAACGTTAGTTAGTTAATGGGTTCATGAAGTAGAGCAGAATCAATATCTCACACAGTTAAATTAGACAAAGTTCAATAACATCTCCTCCATTGCATATGCTCAGCTGTCAACACATCTACGCACACTTCCATGGAGGAAATTCTATAGCTTGGAGTCAGGTGGCCACATGCGTCACAGTTATAAGGTCAAAGGAAAACAGGTTGCCTGACTCATTCCCCCAAAGCCCGGACTTTCTACTGCCCCTCATCCTAAATCCTCAATTTCCTCTCAGCACTCACACACACTCACACACGCACATAGAGGCTCTTTATCAACATCCCCTCTTGAGCTGCCTGACCCTGCATGTTTCCTGCTCCACAGACAGCCCTCATTAAAGTGATTGATAGGATGGAGGCCAATCACTGTAGCTTATTAAAGAGGGTACAGGGCAGGGCCAAGTCCTGGCTAGATTCAGTTTCAGCTCTTTTAACCTTTGACCTCGTAAAAGCCATAGAATGTAGCCAGAAACAACATGGTATGTTAGGAGTGCACAGGGCAGTTTGACCTGTGTGGTCTGATCCTTTATGAGGTGTCTGGCTGACATCGGCTGATTTGCTGACAAAGGACCACATTTAACAACGGGTGTCTGGACAGACGGTGCACCTGGGTGGCATGGGTGGTTGTTACTGTTGGCAGATGGGTTTCACTGCAGTTTCCTTTTGTGTGTCCACACCCGGACCTTGCAGATGACCTCTGTAGAGGAGAAACAGGCACAACTAAACTCAGCGTGAGACTGACAGGAGTGTGGCAAGTGTTCTGGTGATCAATCAGCAGAACACGAGGCTCTGTGTTTGTAATGCCAAACTTTCTAAGGCAGGAAATGAACTTCTAGCCAGGTCAGTGAGAGGGTTATGAACACACTGGGGCACTTTCTTCCTAATCAATGAAGAATGGTTGTTGTGGCTACAGAGATTGCTACCACAGGGGAACAGAAGACTAACTACAGCTGTGCTGAATTATGGGATGCCTTTAACAGCACCTGGGCTGCTCTGAGGCAAAGGCAGAAACCCAGTGAACGTGTTTGCTTGGATGTATTGAGGATGTATAAATTCACAACACATTTTCTATATTTTCTCCAGACACTCATCAATGTGCCCTTCACACTGAATGTTCTGTCTCTGCCATTGTTGAGGCTAAAAGTGTTCCAATTTCCTGGCTCATTCTGAATGTTCTTGAAGGGGCGTGGTCTAAAAAAGAACGTCCATAGTCAGCACAGGAATGACGACAGCCCCGGAACCTTCTACAGAAGGAAGGAAGGAACACAGAAGCTGAATATCTGGTCATTCTAGAATGTCTGCGAATGCTCCTCATAGAAGGCACATTGCGTCCAACCAAACACTTTCCCCGAGGTTCATTTTCAAACATTTACTGATGTTTTCCACAAAACTCATGATCATTTTCCAGCTTTAATTAGATATGCTCCACTTATAAAATTGTATAATTACAAAGCAAAATGCTGCTGTTTCACAGAGAAATGCCTTAGATCTAGAACAGTGAGTGAATGCTCTTAGGCTAAGTACTGGCTCATTGCCTTCCACTGAAAAAACTTCTTCCACTTTATGTAAATTTGGTCCTCTTTGATGTGGCGGAAAAAAATAATCCCCAGATAAGGAGCATTTCACAGCACCACGCTGTTTATGAAACTGATTCTCCTGTTAAGTTTTCTGTGAATTTCTCCTTTGTTAATACCTCCCAGAGGTCCCGCAGCACGAGAAGGTGGTCGCGGAAGTGCTTTCGTCCCCTTTTGTGTTGTTAACTGAAAAGTGCGGGCTGAATCATTCAAAAACACAAAGGTCTTCCCTGCTTGTGATATGAATGCAGTGTCGCGGGCAGGAAGAACATGTGTAGGCGCTTGCAAACATGCATTCACAAAGTGAAAAAGAAAAATCATTAATGGGTATTAAAAAAACTTTCATGAATATTAACGTTATATTCAAACCTCAAGTACGTGGGCTAAAGCTCGTCAATGCCTTCCGTTCATTCTGTGAAGCAGTTGCTGGCACAGATTACACCTACGAGTCGGAGGGAGTCGCGAGATTAAATTGCTTTATGCATTAATGTAAGAGGCCTTCCCACGTGCACGTGACAGTTCTGGCCTCTTCCGCCGAGCGCTCTGTCTCGAGCGCCTCATGCTCAGCCCACACAGTCTCCCGCGCTGCGTCAGCTTTGGCTCCTCTCCCTGAGATCGCAGGAGAGCGTGGGGGGGGGGGGGATCATGGCCAGCCTGAAAACCACAGGACATGAAGGTAATGAAAGGCCTAACAAGGCTTTCCAAGAGGCTACAGCTAGCCCTGTAACAGGTCAAACAGGCAAGTACAATGACAGTGTTTTACTGAAATCATTTTTAAACAGAACTGTCCATTTCCCATGCCTCTGTCATAATCCCCATCCCCCCCCCGCCCCCTCTGTGTCTGCCCCCACCCACATCCTTAGCAGGACCGATGCTGTGATTGACAGACACAGAGATGGCTCCTTCTGGCCTCCCACAATTCTCCGCCCTGTGCTCTCACCTCACACAGCATTTCTGAGATGACAATGCTGGAATGTTAAACATGGTCCTACATACCATACACCATACACAGCTTTATGGGAGCATGGGTATAGTGAATTGTATACTGAAAACATCTGTGGAAAATTTCATCTAGGTTATGATCAACGCTTCATTTATAACAACTCTGCGCATCTTGTTTTCTGCAGGGCTCTGCATTTGTACCTGTCATATTCTTAATTTCATACAGGCTGCAGTGAGAGCCAGGTCCCACTCAGCCATGTGTACCAGGTGTAGAAGACCTTATGAGATCCTGCAGAAAAAGTGTGCTTTCCTAATGCACAAAACCATGAAAACTTCATCACCTTCTGTGTGATGTTAACACAATGTAACGCCAACACAATGACGATGTAAATGAAACCAAGGGGACAGCACGTTTCAGTGATTGCATTTCCAAAAGCCTTTAAAGCCTGAGGGCTAAATTCAGTCAACATCTGCCCTTAACTTTGACTGACAAATGAATGCAGGCGTCTGCTTTTCCTAACAAACACAGCTCAGTGAGTTCTGTGATCGCCAACAACAACGAATAACAATTGTGTTTCTATTGACGAGAGGTAGTGCTTACATTTATTTGTCAGATTTAAGGAAGCATGTTAATACAGCCTTTTGACAGCAGTGAACCCTGAAGCCTACGGACACGGAGGGGCAATTCAACAGTAAGAGGCTCCTGCAGGAAACGGGACACAGGATACACACACGCCTGGGGGGGTGAGTGTTAGGTTTCTGGTGTACATAGCCCCCCAGGAAGGTCTTCACCACTGCTTCTCAATGTGTGTTAGCCCCCCCCCCCCCCCCCCCCCCACCACCTCCACCCCCTAACCCCTCCACAGCTCTCAGGATCCGATCAATACAGTCTTGGAACTTGACACCTTCTTTCCTTCTCTCCCAGTGTAAAATAACACAGCCAGGGCCTAAACTTAGTAAGAGTCCAGTTTGACCCCCCCCACACACACTTCCCCCACCAACCCATTACGCATGCTTCCTGCTTTTAGAGTATGAGATTTCAATGCCAAAGATGATAAACCACTTCACTGCCGCTGGAAGACAGAGGCACACGTTGTATCCTTTTGCCCCTCCAGCACAGACAAGTGAGTCTGACCCATATGGACCACTTTGACTGGAGCCAGAACCAGAACAGCTCTCAGTCTGGAGGAATGCAGCTGTCTCCCACTATTAATACTGTTCACCTCAAAGTACTTTACTATACATCCCTCAGCTCCAAACTGTGCCACACAGCTCCATACTATGCATTACACAGCGTCTAAAAATGATTAATGCATGGATTACTGAAGGGCAGTTTGCTCTCCGTCACACAATACCTGCTGAGCTCCATAAAGCTGTGAGTTGTGTTCATGATCTCATGAAAAGATTTAACCGATAGCTGGCACAAACCTTCAGCCGAACAACCTGTTGCTATGAGGATTACCTGCTCACTGCTCAGGAATGCTTTATGTGACATAGAGGAGAGCAGCTAAGACTAACCCTGGTGTCATGCATTCGTTCATTCAATAGGCATTGTTCATCATGAACCTATTACTTGCTGATACGAACAGAAAACGCTTAATCATTACCAATGAACCTCTTGTTATTTGGAGGGAAATGCACAAAGCAGGCTTAAGGCAGAGCACCTTAGTTTGGAGGGTTATATATTAATCAAAGTCCGATGACTGGCATGAGAAGGCAGAGCGCAGGGTGTACCCGAGCCTCCAGAGTGTTGTAACCTTCACCGTTCCCCCACTTCCACTGCATTCCCTCCCCTGCATTCCGGCATTCTGACTGTAGCGCATTAATATGGCAGAGAGGGTTAAGGCGGCGTTAGGAAAGCTGGCGATCGGGGGCCAAGGAAAACACGGCAGCGTGGCCCTCCGTGGGAGGAAGAGGTGGAATATTTCACACCGCCGGCGTCAGATGTGGAAAAAAAAAAACAGCTTCTGAAGCGAATTACTGAAATCCACACCGATTCCCACCTGCTGTCACAAAGAGGTGCAATACACCTACCTGCGTAGGTGCAACCAAAGCCGTCAACACATGTCACTGAGCGCAGTGACGGAGCATCGATCGGTGGCAGGTCAGGATGGAGATAACTAGGCCACTATAGTGTGAGCTTGTGGGGGTGTAACCAACTTCCTGCCCTACTGCCTTGTGTTAACAGTGTCTAGACTCCATGAAAACAGAGTGCTCATAGCCACATGCATATCGCTAACTCTGAAGACGTGTAGTGTTAATGTAACTGCCCCTGCTGAAATGTTACCCCTAATTCAGGACTGTGTGTGAAAAGAAAAACATTATTCATAAAAAGCATAATCCCCAATTCAAGGTCAAAGCGCTTTGTGGTTTGATGGAATAAATTTCTACATCACACTTGGGATCATATCCTAAGCTTTCCTTTCCTTTGTCTTTTCCAAGTGGCGAACAAAGGATTACACCAGATGCACACCTAAGGAATCTAAATTTGCATGTTAAGAGAAGATGAAAGAAAACTGCTTCTCACAAAGCTTGCTGCCCCTCGCAAAGGCCTTGAAGCCTGACAGAGGCTGAACACTAGAGGCTAAACCCTGACCATGACAAACCCCTACTAAGCAGACACAAAGCCACAGCCCGGGTTAAATTTCAGCTTTCGGCTTTCTATCGTCCCATAACCCCCCACCCCCTACCCTCAGATTTCTCTCCTGACATTTCATTACCGCAAACTTCCTGTCCATTATCATCTCATCTTCTGAAGGCAAGAGAGGCAGATTCAGACAGGCTGTCTGAGAGTGATAACTACACCACGGCATTCTTACTGCCAAGACCCAGAGACAATGGAAGCGCTCTCGCTCTGTCTCTCCCTCTCTCTTTTTCCCTCCCTCTCAAACTGGCAAAGCTGGCATGACAGGAACTATCCAATGAAGTATTTTATGACAGGAACATGTAAGGTCAACCCTCCCTCCCTCTATCAGAAAAAAACAGACACTAGAAATAGAAAAATATTCAAATTAAATTTAAAAGATAATTTAATTTAAAAAGGAACAGTTTAACAGTACCCTTTCCCACAATTTTTTTTAGAAAAAACAACAAACAGTGGACAGTGTTGATGGAGAGGAGCCTCTTCACACACAGAGGGAAGAGTATGTTCAGTAAGTCCCGAACGTGCTGTAACAAGAGGCTGCCTGCGATCTCTCTCCTAGTCTCAGATGAACTTTCATTTTTATCCAAAGGACAGGTGTGTCATACTCAGGAGACACATGCTGTGAATATGTTAAATCTACACAGGTAACTGAAGGATACATACTCCTGATAATGGCTTCTTTTCAGAGAGAGAGCCGGTTAATGACAGCGGTTTGATCACTTTGTCATCTCAGGGGTTTTATCTCAGGGGGTTTATCAGCCAGCTGCAGTCATTTTAATCTGATTTCCAGCACTTTCCATCATTAGAGCTGTAGTTCAGCCTCTTTGACCAATGATTTGTTTTCCTAAGAAGAATACAGACCACAAAATGCCTCGATCTGAAAGGCTGGAGTTTAGTAAGGCATGTAGCTTCATAACGGCTATGAAAACAAAGAAACTGAATGTTCAAATATGTGGCCAGCATCTCTTTCATAAAGAGATGCTGTTTCCTGATGGGTGAGATTTCATTTACAGGTTGAGGATCACATATAGAAAACATCAGACCTGCAGAGGACAGAACAACCTTTAATCCATCTGGCACAACTCAGCCCTTCCCCAGCATAGAACATTAATACCCACTTTCTTACTGTGCCCACAGTCACTGACCCTACACTCCCAGCTCATGAGGATCTACACTTTGAGCCAGAAGGTTGCAGGTTCTAGACCCATTTGGGACACTGTAATTGAGCAAACTGTCTGAACGTCAACTACTTCAGAAAATATCAAATCATCATAATGTGGATCAAATGTATGATAGGTAAAATGTAGGCCATGTGAGGACCCCATGCACATAAACACCAGCAATCACTGTGATAGAACATCCCTGCTGTTACACAGAGCTAATAATCTGATTAGCAGCCATTAGGCTCGCTCATTATGTCCTATTGTCTAGAGGTTTTATAGATGGACATCTTACTTGTAAATGAAGCCACTGAAAAGAGCTTCTCTTTCATCTGGGAGGGAGCACGTGGCTCTGTGGTCTTTGGGGGGGGGGGGGGGGGGGGGGTTAGATGCACCCAGAGCAGGGTGGGTAGATTGTTGGGGCTGGAGCTTGCCCAACACCTCAGAAGAGCTGCTGAATGATTCTCTGGACTAAACAGGTACAGGTACAAGGACTTCTCTGTTCCAGGTACCCGTGTATAGACAGGAGATCAGAAGCAGGCTGGTTTCTGACATGAGGACAGCACTGTCTGTAAGGCTTTCACGCTCTTGGAGTGCAGTACTTTATATTCATCAGTGCCTTTGCAATTCAAGTTTCTGGAAACGTCTGCACCTTAAAAGACACTGCACACAGAAAAGTCCTCATCCTCTGTGATCTGAGTTAAGGTTATTGTTGTTTTTTATTCATAATCATTTGCTTAGCAGACAGCACAGCTTACAAAGAATACACTGAACATTACGTAACTAGGTATTTAGTGAAGTGATTCAGGTCGAGTTTTCTACATAAGGGTACAACAGCCTTCCAAGGATTAGAACCCACAACCGTAAGGTTACAAACCCAGTTCCTAAATTACAGTATATGCCACGTTTTCCCACATAAACCCCAGGTGAGGAAATCAACCTATTATCAGCATAAGTGCCTTTATACTATGCATTATATATTTACAGACAGCTCCTGGCTTGGAAAAGGCCTGAGGTCATTCTCAAACTTCCTTTGCTCGCCGTGTTTATTTTGGCAGGAGTATCCCAGGTCACTTTCTGGGGCTCATTATTAAAACTCCGTGTCTCACTGCTGCAAATAAACAAGTACAGGGACAGGATCCTGCGAGTCTGATTTTGGCACACAGAGAGAAAGTCACAGCTAAGCACATTGTCACAGGCAGACTCTGCTTGGGGAGCAGTGTTACTGCACTGGAACAGCGGGGTCGGTGGAGAGCCAGCTTTGATTAACCTGCGCCCTGAGAGCAAGAGGGCTGTGATTGGGGGAACTGCGTTCTGCATGATAATCGGGTGTCACTCAGAATACGGCACAGCGTTCCGAGACGTCTGCCGTTGCCGACACAATGAAGCGGTTGCCTCGGGACAAGAATCCATCACATCTGAGGCATCGTTTAAATTTTCTCTGACACCAAAAGGAAACAAAATGCACTAGGAAAAAAAGAACAGTCTGTACGTGTTCTTGGCATCTGAGACGAGTCTAATTCTCGGATCCTTGAAAATGTGCCTGTAACCCTCCTTCTGTGGCGGTGCAGAAAATGGCCTCCCCCGCCTCCACCCCTCCCACCCCCTGTAATCAGAGCCCCGGTGTGCTCCAGCCTTGATCTGCCCCCCCCCCCCACTCCTCCCTCACAAACACACCCGTTGCACGGGGTTTAAATGAGGATACTGCCTACACCAGTCTCTCCACGTCCTTTTATGGAACCTTAAATAATTTCACACATTTGTAAAATAAAGATGAGCGCTCAGAGCCTTGTGCCGAATTCTCGCACCTCTGAGGAACTGAGGGAACTGTGTGTGAATTCAGATGCACACACACACACACACACACACACACACACACACACACACACACACAGACTCACACAGAAGCATGCACACACACACACACACACACACACACACACACAGACTCACACAGAAGCATGCACACACACACACCCACATGCATGCGCACACACATATATGCACATATGCACATTCACATACATGCATGAATACATACAACGCATCACAGTGTTGATAAAATTATAAAAATTATTAAAACACATATACTGACATATAATCCTGTTAATCTCCCTCTATATCTCTCTATCTCCATGTAAAAACACAAAGAAAATAAGTAATTACTGTAACCTCCAGACACAGCCATCAGATACCATCAGAGCCTGTCTGCCTGTAGCAGAGCAGTGCAGAGAACGGTCCGACGCTGCAGTGATGACACGTACCCATTACTTCCCCAGTGTCAGGGTGTAATTATGACTCCAACGTGACGGAGTTACCTCCCACACTCCTGCTAAAAACAGGGTCCCGTGTTCTGGCCTGGCGTTCCCTCCAGCAGCCCTGAGGTGCGCCTTTCTGCAGCGCGCAGCGGCAACTGTGTAGGCAGCAGGCCCCGGAGCGTCACAGCCGTCCGCTCTATAAATAACACCCTGCCTCTGCCGTCACGGACACAAAAGCATCACATTACTCATTATTTGTGAATTGCTTACGTTTCGCTCATTATCCATTTTTCCTGCCCAGGATTTACTGAAGGAATTCAGTAAAGCACCACGTTCAACTGTTCAATAATGGTAGTGTCAACCCCTGGATATCGATCCTGTCACCTTCTGATTACAAGCCCAGGATGAATGAACTGAGATAACATCTAATTGAGATAAGATTGTTTTTTTGTATATGATACATATACATGAATACATTTTTGTCTGGATCAATCGGTCAATCACTTCCTTCACCAGTACACCTCAATGCCAGCACATTGGTGACAGAATCAAAGAATGACAAGTAATAAGGACCGGATAATTTAGAATTTCTGGATTTCCGTTGGGTTTGGTGTGTTTGTCACAGTCTGGAAAATTGTCATGTGGTCAAAACCTCAAAATGGACGGTTGTGGGGGTGGGCACACCAGACCTCCATGGGGTTGACGAAGATCAAAAAGGGCCTAAAGCAATCTGTCAGTCATGACAACCCTACAAAAAAACCTTACCAAGACTTCATCTTAATAACATCCACCTGTCTGTCACAAGACAGCAGGGCAGTCAGGTGGATTCCAGGTCATTGCACACCTGTGTTATGGTGCTTAAAGGGTTTTTTTTCCCCCGCTGCGGACTGAGGAAAGAAACACGTGGAGCCGAGACGCCCAGCTTCAGTCATGAGGCAGCATGTCAGAGCCTCGTTCCTGCTACTCCACGGCAGGGGCCATGGGGAGGCGTGTGCGCCTGGCGAATCACTTCACTCACTAAATCATCACGTTCCCACCTGGGAGCTGAAAAGGTCTCTCTTCTGTGCGGTCTGTGTGAGGACGGATCAGATTACTGCGCGACAACACTCAGATAGCTCTCGTTTCTGTGGCCATTTGAAATTATTTACATAAAGTGTCGTATCTCGCTCCGAAGCACACCTCACTAAAGGCCAATATCTTCATTTCCACTCAGGAAAATATGAGGCCTAAGACTGGAAACAGTAAAACCTGAAGAGCAAGTGATGAAAAAAACCTCCCCCTGCCCAATGTCCCTCCTCCTTCTAATCTAACACCACCTGACCTTTGAACCGAAACCCCACTCTCACTGAAGTGTCTGTTCCAGCGATAGCAACGCTATTGGTGTACTGGTTGCATATTGGAAGAACCAAGATAAAAACACTGCAAGAAAGGTTTAAAGAAGTGGGAACGTCACTAGAGTAAACATACTAAAATCAGTACAGACTATGATGAAAAGCAGTGTGCAGTATGAGTCAGCAAACAACCTGTAACTTTCTCCTGCCTGATGGTGACAGCTAAGCAGGGATGGGATTGGTTAGTGTTAAGATGGGAGTTCTTCAGGCAAAAAAAAAAAAAAAACAGCTTGCTGTTGAAGGTGGTGCTGGTGTGCCAGTAAGGGGCGCTCTTCTCCCTGGACTCAGAAGAAAACCAATGGTCCAAAGAGAGGGTTCCTTGGTGTCCTCACCTAATTTGGTTTTCTCAATATGACCATGTGATGATGCACTGGTTTAATCAAATAATAAATCCCTTCATGTGATGAGTGCTGAGTGCTCGGCTGCAAAACTGGCTCCTATATATAGCTGTTACCAGAATAATTTACACATTTCCTTTCACATAATATTACATGGAGATTCATACCGCAAGTGTGTAGGGGTGTGACAGATTTCATATTCAAGTTATTTTGTGACCTGTAGTCCCCTTATAATATGATTTTCTAGACAATATATAAAAGTTTCAGGCTTTGCTAACTCAGTTCCACCATCCATGCTGCCACATAATCAATGGCACCATATTAATTACAATGAAATGGTTAATGAAATGGTGAAATTAAGAACTCACTGTTTTTAATGGTAGAGAATAATGAAAAGACCCACCTCATGTGTGTTGAGCTCACTGCCCTATAAAAAGTCTGGCTGTTATGGGGAATTTGAATGAAATGAGAATTATTTAAATCACACTCTAGGCTAAATTATGTCACAATATTAAGACATACAGTGCTTTATGGATATTCACGTTTGGTTTGAGCCTGCTTCACATGACATATAAAAGAATTCAGCACACCCAGGAATCAGAAAACAGAAAACGTTGGGTCCTTTGTTTGGCAGAACAGATGCCATCCTCTTTAGCTCCCAGATTCCTATAAACAGACTAAATCCTCTGTTTCCTTGTTGCACAATTCTATCTGTTTTTAATTTTGCACATGGAAATGTATGGTGGAGTCGCAGTCACGAAACCACAGGCAGTTTGTGTGTAGACCCATGAAGCCTGCCCTTCCTTTTTAACCAAAGGAAACCAAGCACGGGTCAAATGGACTGAACAATAGCCTCAAATTCATGCTATCTCAGAGCAGCAACAACAACCATCCGGAACAAAGAGCGCTGAAGCAATCGTGATGTTCATGCATAGAACATGAGAGGACAAAACCCCCCAACCCCTGCCACTCAGAGCAGGCAGGTGAGGGTCTGTGTGTGTGTGTGTGTGCGTGTGTGTGCGTGTGTGTGTGTGTGTGGTGGAGGTGTGCAGACAATGTTTGTAACCACGGTAACACAAATCCCATTAGAACACACACCTGCCCCATTCTTGCCTCTCCAGTGATTTTACCTTGATGCTGAGCTCTCAAAGTCAGGCACAGACAGTTAAAGGGTTAAAACCACTGAGTGTTATGATGAGTGGTGCAGTTGATAGTACTCTCCTTACATACAATATACCACTTGGTATGCTTGCGCAACACCAAATAAAACATCTCCATGAATTAAAGGTGCTCATGTAGTTACAACTTGCAGAAACTGATTGCTAGGCCTGCGCTGCGAATGTCACAGCCAGCCCTAGACAGACATTAAGTCAGAAACCGAGCAAACGCCACTGTGCGGTCATTTGTCGAGAGCACATTCGTTACGGACAGTCGGCGGAGGAATAGACTGAGCCAGGCTTCCGTGCTGTCTCGTGGTACAATGGGCATGTTGTGTCTACTGGGTCGCGCAGCCCCAACAGGAACGTGCAGGAAAGCGCCACAGTTTGCACGCACTGTCCAAAACGCCACACAACAATTATAGCACGGTCACGTGGACTGCGCAGGCCCCCCTCCTGCAACCTATTTCCATACTCCCTGCTCTCGATTACATAAAAGTGTTGCTATTCACAACTCTGGCGCCCGGCCAACTCGTCCTCAGGGAACCCGAGCCCTCATTAGGTCACCGCTTACCGTAAAGCATGCCAGAGAGCGGCAGCCCGCTCCCCCCTCGCCCCGTCCCGAAAATGGCCGAGTCGCAACGCAAGTTTACGAGAATGTACGCAGCGCCGAAGTCAACAACAGGAGCAGTTAGACAACAAAAGCCAAGCCAAGCAGTCAGTTTTCCGTTTTGCGTCAAGTAATCTTGCGCAACCTGGCGCTCCTCCAGTGTAAACAGTTAAAATGGCAAAATCAGTTACGCTGGTAATGAAGACGTACAGTACTACACACGTAGAGCACGCGAAGACCACAGAGAAAGGGTTTTTTTTTTGTTTTTATGGAAAATTTAACCGGCGTAATAACTTATTTTTATTTTTAAAAAAAACTTGGATATTTGTTAAACATACTGTTACTACAACAACCGCTCCGACTACTATTACCACGAACAAAAGCATGTGTTTTCGCATATATGTGTTTTATTTAATTTATAACTTTTGAATATATGTGGAGAGTATGCACCGCGTGTAAGGTAATGAGTGGAAAAAACGCAATGACAAAACCAGCTATTTATCCAGTACTTTTATAATCGGTCTTTTCCATATAAACAAACAACATGACGATTTTAGCCGTTCAGCTCGACAAATGAGAATGGGAAAAAAACAGATGGTGAAGCATTAGACTTCAGGAAATTGAACATAAATTAATGTGTCATAAGCCACTAAGCCAGGAATAATGCCCATGTTGAAAACAGCCAATTAAAGGCCAAGAAGATATGTTGGCGGATGTTGTCTGAACTGTTGAGCACAATAATGGAAACGGAGAACTGCTGACATTTGGAGATTTGGCATTTTAATAAGTTGAAGTGTGGTTTAAGCAGCTAAGTGATGAGTCCTAATGTGTCTAAATTAATTGGAATTCCCTGTTTAAATAAACACATAATTTGTTGGATTGTGCATGCATATCCGATCCCTGTTGTAAACATGGTGCAAAATCATTGCCATTGCCATTGCTAATATTGTAATAAGGCAGAAAATCTCACAGTGGTTGATACAAAAACAGCACAATAACGATATAAAACAGTACAAAATTAAAAAAAAATACAAACTTAAAAAAATACAAAATTGAAATGAATAATGCAGGACATATAAACATATTTTTAAAATGTGGGGTTTTTATCCCTGAGAATTGTGCCCTTTGACCCCTTTTAGAATTTTCACAGAAATTCTCTCCTGTCACAACACATGACAACAAGGACTTCATTCTCGGGGTAACCCTCTGCATTCCAAAGACCTGCAAAGGCTTTTCTTTGAAAACAGTAATAAACTAATACCACGCATATTTTATCAGGCCTTTGAACTAAGTCAAAAAGTGAGGCAGTGGTCTTTGCAAGGCTTATCTATCACTGCTTGATGCATCCAACCAAATGCTTTCCCTGGGGTTTATTCTGTCATAATACTATACCAGGAGCCTGTAGTTTCCTGTCTGTGTAGGCAGCTGCATTGGCTTCCTATTGGCTACGGCGGTGTCAGAAGAAGAGCAGGACCTTCTGCAGGGCTCGGCGGATTGGCTGCTTTTCCTGTGGCTGGCTGTCGGGGATCATGCCGGCGCTTCGCTCCGCGCTCAGCTGCACCGAGGGGCGTTGTTCCCTCACCACCCGCAGCCCCGCCTCTGTCACATTCCGGCAGAAATCCACGCACACCTTCCTGAGGCTCCGCCCGTGGGTGACCACGGCGTGCAGGGTGGAGTCCGTGATGTGCACACAGTTCTCCAGCTGCAGACTGCGCAGTCGTGTGCAGCTCTGTAGCACCTGCACCACGTCGTGGTCCTCGATGTGCCCGCAGCCTGACAGAGTCAGGGACAACAGGTTGGGGCAGCTGGTGAGAAAGGGCACATGAGTAAGGGGTTGGGCATGGTTGGAGGGACATAACTGACAGTGTAAAATCATGCTAGGCACATGTAACAGAAGCAGCATGTCATGTTCAGAGAAATGTTAGGTACAATCCTACACTCCAGGGCAGATGTAAAGGAAACATGTTCTTTATCTATCTGTATGTTTTCATGATAAGTGATATTTTTGTTGGTTATTGTGTTGCACTCTGAATTGCCCTGGATAAAGTGTATAACAATGTAACAATGTGATATGTGTCACTGATGTCACAGAGAGTAACAGAGACCTTTTGTGACAGAGGGCTATGATGTCACAGTAGTGTACTGGAACAGTGATACATTCTGCACTTCCAGTGCTCCTGGAAGAGTTATCATATGACAGCTCTATAAAAATCCACACCTGAGCAATTGCTGACTCAGCCATGTTTCCACAGAGACTGTAAACAACACAGAGGTATGTGTGAAACAGACACGTTTGAATGTAGAGACAGCTGAGAAGGTAACATCAATCCACAGACAATGGTATGGATCTGCTGGGTATGATCTCTGTAACATAAACTGTTCTGCACATAATAAAGATTTATGGTTCCAGCAAAAGGGCTTTCATCCTGGTGCAAACATGCTGGTGTTTTATGTGGCTGTTGGGTAAATATATGATTCGCCCTCCATTCTCCTGATATATGATACATTTTAGATGGCAAATGTGCCTTTCTTTGTTGGAACTGTAAGGACAAGGAGTGTTGGCTGCCCTTGGCATGGAGTTTTATCACACCGCCATGGAAGTGCTGCCCCCTGCTGGTGGAAGCTCATGAGCTGCCGTGCTTTGGCAGAAGTGTGTGCAACGGATGCCAGCAGCTCAGGGATGTCATTCATTCTGGCTGATGTGGATTACGTAAAGAGTTACATAATCCTACCACTCTAACCACATGTGAGAAAAACACATTCCAGCCTCTCGTTTGTGCAAAAGGTGCTCATCCCAAAAACCTTTGTGTGGGGGCGAGATGCAGCACACATGAATGCTGTTTCACTGTGTGGGGAGTGCACGGGTGTCAACAGCAGGGGTGCGGTTTTGGGGGAATCTGAGGTAAAAAGGAGGCAGGCTCATTTTTTTAAAGTCAGTTTTGATAGATTGATGTTTTGGGGAATTCCAGCTGTGTTTTTGCAGAGGGGGATTTGATTTTCATGGCCGTGAAACTAAGTAAACATGGCAACGATTCCAGTTTTATCTTTCATCGTTACATAATAATGCTCCCACCCCCCCGTGCTCAGAGATTAGTTAAACGCACATGCATTCCTGCCGGTCACGCTGAAAGCCAAGAGTCACACGCACACATGCACAAACACACACATGCCTGCTCGCACATGTATGCATATAGAAACACACACACACACACACCACACACAGACAGAAAGGCTACATACATGCACACACACACACACATACACACACACACAGAGGAGGGTGACACACATGTACACAAACACACACCACACACACAGAGAAAGGCTATACACACACACACACACACACGCACATACACACACAACACACACACATATTTTTTTCAATATTATAAGTCATTCAGGAACCTCCTCATATTCACTGGCCAGACATGGGGACACACTGTTCACAGCTGCACATAAACATATGAGTGAAAGTTTGGACTGGATTTCTGAGAGGAAACCACAGTGTTGTGAAATTACAATACAGCAATGAACTGGACTGGCCCACTGCTCTGGATTTCTCTTCTGTAGAAAACTGTGCTATATGTTTGTGATGATCAAAACAATATGAACAAAATAACTAAATTCTGTGATCTATAAACAAAGCTCTCGTGTGCACGATAGTGACTGCATTGCCCAAGTCTCAGTTCTTGGGTGCAGTACCACTGTTGACTGATGGGGGGAGACACTAGAAGCACACCATCACTAAGGTTTCCATGTGTTTAAATCAGCAGGGTGAGTTGTGACATTTCGGGCAGGTGCTATGTTCCTTAGTTAGGGTGTCTTCACGCATGTCTGATCTTTATAAGACGTGGATTGTTTTAGTATGGGGGGGGGGGTCACAACACATCACACATGCGCACACGTCACCATGCAGTCCGTGGCAGCCTCCCTTCCAGGTAATCAGAACTGCTGACCGGAAGAGGAGGAAGAGGAAATGTCAAATGCGGTGAATTTGAACTGGATGGTAACAGTGGTGACTATTGTTTTGGTGCAGGAGCAGGAGCGCTGAAAGTGCCCTTTAGGCAGCTAGACCTGCCAGTGTTTGTGGGGGCTACAATGAGAGGTCTGCCTCCTGTCACTTTCGGATTTGTTTATTATTGTTTTTTGATGCACTCACACCGCACACAGGTAGGTTCGGCTAGCTGTTCCGTTCATAGCCATTTTTCATTCTTTCATTTTATTTGTTCTCGAGCCAGCCGTAGCTAGTTGTAAAAATGATTGACAGGATGTAGACACTGCATGAGATGAATCAGTTAAATATCAATCAATCTGACGCCTCCAACAGTCTCGGCCACAGGCAGACTGCTGCCTTAGATGTGTTGGGGGAGGTGTGGGATTCTTTATCGATTCATTACCGCTGAGCAAATAAGTGTGGCTCCCTGAGCGCTTCTTAATCATTTGTGAAGCAATTCAGAGTGATTTCAAGCAGAAGTCTGTAATTTGAGCGCCTTTGCACTTTTTGCTCCACCTAATTGCTGTATTCTCATTCGTCAGGCGCACAAAATTAATTTCAGTGCAGTGTATAATATATGATGATGGTGATGACAAAGATGATGATGTTTATTATTCGTAGTAATAGCCGTAGTAGCATCTGTAACTGTAGTGGTAGTATTGTGTTTGTTTTCCTTAAAATTTGCCGATCCCGTCTCAGAGATCAGTAACAAGCTAGTGGGTACTGTGATGTCATCACCCATCACTGTCCCTCTCCAAGAAACTGTACACAAACGTCTGATTTTACGACACTTTCAGTATAGAATTATCATGAATTAGATTTTTACAACAGATGTAAATTTGTTTTATCATTAACGTTATTCTGTACATCTGTTATTTTATGTTTCCATAATTTTGATGTTTGTCATCATGGAAATAACAGTTAGCGAAAAATCGAGTGATAAATCCTCTACGGAAAAGCTCACTTTTTATTGTCCAATTCTGCAGTGTGCGTTCCTTCCCCAGTCCGCATCACCGCTCCATGCGAGGGCTCCAGTGGCGCAATCGGTTAGCGCGCGGTACTTATAAGACAGTACGTAGCAGGGCAATGCCGAGGTTGTGAGTTCGAGCCTCACCTGGAGCATGTGTTTTAGAAGCTGCAACGTTGATTTGTCTGGTTGTATAGATTTAATACAGAGGCTCTGAGTAACAACCAGGAAGATTATGTTACTTTACGACGTTGATCCAAACATAAACCTTCGTCACGTGTGGAAATTGTGGCGAGGAGGCAATATTAACTAACGGGCGGTAGAGTGACGTAGCGGTAAAGAGCAGGGCTCCTAACTGAAAAGTTACTGGTTTGGTTTCCTGGCTGGGACGGTGCTGTTTTGCCCACAGGCAAGGTAGGCTACTTAACCCAATCACTCAAGTGCCTCAGTAACTATCTAGCTGTATAACTGGATAAAATTGTAACCTGTGTAAATTGCTCTGGATAAGTGTCTGCTAAATGGCAATATGTATATAACATCTAAACAACTTGTGCCTTGTATTCAGTTGCTTATTTTTACATTAAGCATAGCCAGATTAGGTAGAGAACAACACAGTCACACATATTTCAAAATAAAATGTACCTTTGTTTCAGGAGAAGGGATTTCACATGTTAGACATATTGCCATGGAATGAATCATGGTCTTCAGGTTGGATACACCCGGAGGAGACACAGTGAAGTTTAAGCTTCATCCACATTTCACATTTCCGAGTGGCACATGGCCCCATTAATTCCCCCCTCCCGTTTTATTGGCTCTGCTCTGAGAGACGATCTCCGCAGGCCCAGGGGAGCAGTGCGGGAGATGGGGTTCTGCAGGAGAGGCCGCACTCGCTGTGTTGTGATTGACAGTGCCACAGTCCTGTGCTGACAGAGGCATTCTGTGCTGAGCTAATCCTGGCCAGCTGTCTACAGCAGCCCCTCCGCGTCACCCAGGGAGATGTGGGTCAGTGCGCAAGACCCCAAACAGCAGACACGCGGTGAACACACTGCAATGTGGTGGCAGTCCAGAATGCAAAGGTATGGTAGGGAAATGATCGATCAGCAGTGCGTACAAGGCACCACATCCATTTTGAGTCCTATGGAGGGGGATATTTCAAGCCAGGTCCATCACCCCTGCTCAAATAGTAATTTCTTGCCTCCAGAACAGACTGCATTTTAGTGAACACGGCTAGGCCTGAAAAAGCCCTGATTTGAGACATTTATTCTCATTGAGATTCAAGGTAGATTTACTGCACGCAAATAGGACCATGCAAGGCATTTCTGACAGAGAGAGAGAGAGAGCAGTCAGGCTGAACATAAATGATGACGATGCCGGGGCATCACCCTCTCACCTTTGACACACGCGAGCCAGGAAGGAGCTAACCACACCCTGGTGCTTGCTGCAGAGGTCCCTCTGGAAGCTGGTCTTCATCCAGTCCTCGATGTTGCACACCTTCACCCTGCTGGAGTGCCAGCACACGGACAGGTGACGCAGGGCGGGGCCCAGGACGTAGTTGTCCCTCTTCAGCTCGCTGGGGGAGTGGAAGTTCAGAAGCGGCCACAGGGCAGGGTCCAGGTACACCTCTCGCAGGCGGCGACAGGTGAGGGACAGGCTCTGGCGGCTGTCTTTATCCAGGAAGGAGAAGAGGTGCAGCAGGCACTCCCAGGTGAGCTGCGTGAGGAACATCTCGGCAAACAAAGAGAAGGAGAGAGAGAGAGAGGAGGGGGAAAGAGGGAAAAGAGAGAAAGAAAGAGAGACAGACCTCCCTCCAGGACAGGCAGAAGGGCCGTAGAAACGCAGCAACGCCGCTGGTGCACAGGCGACTGTGAGACTAGGGCACTTGGTTTTTCCAGGAGGCAGGGCCTGGAGCTCCTGTGCTCATATAAGGTCGTGGAATGGTGGCTATTTTGGGAAGACAACTGCCGGTGAGAGACAAACATGGGAATGTCTTCTCCTTCTCGGCGTCTGCCCCCTCTTCCACCCACAGGGAGGCGCCCTAGGACCTGTGACGTTTAGGGCACTGTTTATCAACAGAGGACAGGCGTGTCACTGGGGAGCTGCTGCAGTGGGAGGAGCCATTTTCCAATGGCGGGAAAAGAAGTCTCCCTCAGCCTATCCGTGCTTGTGAGTCCTGCATCCCTTACTACCTGAGCGAGGCACACACGACCTCCTCTTGGCGAGCAAGCACAAGACAGCTCCGCCCATCACAGTTCCTCCTGTTACAGATCCCATGATGCCTCACTCTGGCCTCAGCTGGCACTGGTGTAGGAGAAGCCCGTTGTCCAACAGGAAATGCAGTGAAACTCAAAAAACAAAGCGACTAATGCAGCCTGCTAAAGCAAAACCATGTTACCCCGCATTTCACCCTGTGGAAAGTGTGGGTCACCAGTGCTAAGAGTTTGTCGCAAGACTGGATGCCATCACGCCCAAGCAATTTCTGTGGCCTTGGTGAGAGTGTAGTACTGCCAGAGCTGGATGGTGAAAGCATTTCTGTGTGACAGAAGAAAGAGGAACCGGTTCCTTAATCAGGGAGGCGTCGACATCCCGCAGACAGACCAACACCCCTGCACCCCCCGCCTCGTGGGTCACTATGGGAAACAGCTGTTTCTCTCCTGCAGTTCTCCACAGAGGGGCAGGGGAGTCTTGTTCTTTCTTGTCAGCTGAATCTGTCTCATGCTGTGAGGGAGCTTCTGTGCTTGTTCTGTACCCACCCCCTTGGAAAACATGTGGGAGACAGTACTCTTGTCAAATGGGAAGAGGGGGGAGAAAAGCAGTAAATGCTTTCAGTGGAGTGTAGCAAGCTGCCTGCACCACCTGGGCAGGGGAATGGGGGGGGGGGGGGGGGTTGGGGGGGAGAGAGGGAAGGAGAGAGACAAAGAGCTAGAGATCAGGAGGGTAAAGAAAAGAGGGAGAGTGCTTATAATTGCCAAGTTGCCTTCCGATTGCATTGGTACCAACGTAATGGAAAATTGTAAGGCCGTTAAAACGCTGCTATCATTCCACCCCCAGTGTGGAGGAAACTGTTCCACGTGACACTGATTCATGGGCAGGCTGCCCAAACAGAGCACACATGCACTCATTGGTGCCCGATGCCAGCCCTCTCCACATGCTGGGCTTTGGCTGTGTTGGGGCAGTCCTTACCACTCGCAACACGCCAAACTGAAGTGTGTAATTAAAATGAAAAAGTTCATTTGTCCACATTTTCACATTTCTTTTTATTTGCCACAACTGACCTTTCTATGCCTTCCATATAAACTATAAGAGGCAATAAAAAAAATAAAAAATGAAGGAGGGAGGGTGAAGGTATCTTTGGAAGGTATTTTTTTACAGCTTCCTGGCTCAGAGTCTGAGGAAGTGCAGAGGCCGAGTGTCGAACCCGTTTCTGTGATTTCCTCAGTCTTCTGGGGGGCTGCTGCGTGTCAGCTCCCTACCCACAATTCCACAGCCTTTCTCCGAGTGCAAATCCATTTCTTGGAAAGGGGCGTGCTTTCCATTCCAGAAGGGACAAACATCTCTTCCGTGGAGTAAGAGGGCTGAGGAGGCTGGGATTTGGAGACGGCAGTAAATCCGGAAAGAGGGCCTGTCTCTGTCTATCTCTGTCTGTCAGCTGTGGAGTCTTTCACAGGCACCTGTCTCCTGTTACTCCTCAGAAAGGCTTTATCAAACAGGAGCACAAAGCAGACAAACGTGCCCTGATAGAAGCTGGCTACACAATAGTTTTACAACACATTTTTGTTAGGACTTTGGACTCAATTGACTGTAATTATGAATAAAACATTTATTTATTTCTTGAATTGCAAGTCTTTACAAAGGTCGTATTTGTCTTTCTCAAGATTGGAAAGAATACTCATCACAAAGCAAAGGATTACTTTTGAGTCTTCATTGGCTCAACTCAGCAAATATCCATGAATAACAAACTTTTTCACACAAAAAGAAAAAAACAAAGAAGTAATCTATTTTTTAGAGGTTTGCTGACCAAGCAGTTGTTTTAAAAAGCCTAGCATGTATGTGATACAGGTAAATAAAATTAAATTTACTGCACTAACCTGTAGGTGGTAAGGTGAAAGTTAGTGAACAGGTTCAGTGCGGTGACTGGAGAAGTACATTTAGTTATTCACGGTTTTAATTGTTGATGGAAAAACAAGGTTTAACATTTTATGTGTGGGTATGTAGGGGTGAGGCTTACTAGATAATGCAAACACCAAAGTGTCTTCATCTGTGGTCTCCTATAGCACAATCACATCACTATTGGTGTGACATTGTCTGTGATTCTCCATACAGTCTTTTCTCCCTGCATGCTCTTACGCTCATTAGATTATTAGGCATGATCATCGCTGTGTTACTACTGTGCAATAGCTCCACTTACTGGCTACAGGAAATATAGAGAATGAAAAAATCAGTTAATAGAGCAAGAAGGGAAATGGCACTTGAATGGCTGAAGGACAGGAAGATTGTCCAAGCTGTATTCATATGGACTTAGGCAAACGTTCCACACTGTCTCTGGATGCCCTCAGCCACATCACCCCATGTGATTTTTAGATGGTTGCTGGTACAGGTGGGCCAGTACCACTAAGTGCTTTGGTTGCCATGGAGAGTGCCATTGGGGCCTGGGAGCTGGACTCATTTGCGCTGCGAGTACGCAGTTGTGTAATTGTCAAAATGTACTTCTTCCCACTGATATTGAGAAGGATAAAGTGGTTATTTGTTTTATTTGTGACAATTATAAAATGGAATTTTAAAAAGCACAAAATGTTTTGAAAACAGACATTTTTTCATTACTCTAGCTGATTACTTCACAACAGTTTTGGGTTGGTGTAAGACATAGGCCACATAAAGAAGGAAGCAGAGTTTTGTTGTTTTTTTTAACTCTGATAATACAAACTGATTGAGGCTTCCTGAACACCAAAATGGGTGGCACCATAATGTTTTGTCATACACTCACAGTATATCACAGTATACTACACAGTATTTTATTCAGTTAACTGGAGTCTTTGATTGACAGCACATGGTAGCTTCACTCATTATAGGGTCCATGAAGCTGCCATGAGTTTCACAGTCTTAATTTCTGTTCAGTGTAGTAAACTGCTTCCTGCAGTGCACTTCAGATCTCCAGACAATTTCCACTCAGAGCAGGGGTTGTAGAATATGTACTACATGTTGTTGTGGGATATCGTATGTCAGCTGTTGGGGGTGCAGCTTTTCTGAGACAGGGGGGCAGTGGTTGGAGAACCAGTAAAAATGGGAATGTAGAAAGGCCTGTGTCACATGATTGACTGAAACAGTCTCATCATATATTTCTTAGATATAGCTATTTGACTGGCAGGCAGTGGTCCACCTGGATGAAAAATAATTTTAGGCATGGCACTGCTTTGAGCTGTCTCAAGCGGTGTTTCTGATTGGCTGGAGAGGCCTGTTTTGAGAAGGGGGACGATTGGGCTGGATGCCTGCTGCTCTGTGAGAGAATCTCACAGAAAGACTGACACAAAGAAAGCTGAACACGTGAGGCTATGACTGCTTCCTCCAAGCACAAAGAATTATAGTCCCACAAGGTTTGAGGGAACTGTGCCTGACATCTCGGTTTTGTGCCACCTTCACAGTGGACAGTGTCCTGCACAGACGCAGCCAGCAGTCTCTCTTCCTGTAATCCCTTGATTGTGTGCAGGTGGAGATAATCACCATTATTACCTTGTTCTCTGCAAACGTTGCCTAGGAACAGTAAGTTCTCCTGAATGCTGGCCTCTTCTGTACCGCACTGCAGTTAGGGAACCTGGCTGGCAACCAAAGGAATGCAGGTTCCGTTCTCGGTGGGATACTGTCTTTGTGCCTTTCAGCATGATACTGTTCATAACCTGAATTCTGACAGGATCAACGAGAAAGACCTGCTGGATCAAAGCTGTAGACTTGCAACTCTCATGAAGGTCGTGTGAGGTCTGGTTTAAGCTGTCACTTTCATACAGATTTAATAATTGAAAAACCAAATTAATTTACATTACATTATTGTCATTTAGCAGACAGTCTTATCCAGAGCAACTTACATACAGTAGGTTGTATCCATTTATACAGCTGTATGTTTACTAATGCAATTATGAGTAAAGTACCTTGTCGAGGGGTACAACAGCAGTGCCCTACCAGGCAATCAAACCAGCAACCTTGTGGTTATCAACCCTGCTTCTTACCACTACACCATGTCACTGCCCACTAATTATGCAAGTGTGAGAAAATAAAGTTATAAATCATAACATTTATATTGCTTCATAATTCAAGATTGGATTCATTTTATTTTGATTTGCCCAATTCGTATGAAATGCTTTAAATATTCAGTTGTAATACATTCAAGTATATTTTGAAAACCTTCATGGTCATGAAAAATATGCAATTAGGTCTATGTAGTTTTAGATGAAACATTAATGAAAGATTTCAATATATCTGTTCATTGTTGTCTATTTTTATGTATTTATTTATTTTTCTATCACATGAGAATTTCGAAAGTTAGAGCTAAATCCTTGGTGCATATTGGGAGCTTTAGGATAATCATTTTCCACTGCGATGTACAGTATGTCCGCCAAGCGGTTTGTTGCTACCCAAAGACCTGAGAGAAATTAGTCAGTATCTATTGTCTCCTCTAGGGGGCAGTAATAAGGCATTTTTCATGCGTCTTAAGTAGGATCCATTGGATCCATGTTGAAAGAAATAATGTAGTTCTTTCTCGACACATTTTTATCAGACGTCTGTCTAAAACACATAACATGCATGGATTACTGTTTATAGCCTAATAAATTTTATGGACATTCTTCTCAGTTCTTCTGCCTTCTTGTCATTTTTTGCTTAGAAAAGCATTTGACATTTGAAAAGCATTGACGTTATTGTGGGTTTAATTATGGCTTGTTTTAAGAACATTTAGAACATGTAGAACTCTGTGGTCCTCCTACCGCCACAGCAGAGGCAGACAGTTTCCATGCCGATCTCCACCATTTATGTCCGAGATAGGGGAGGGGGATGGCAGGTTGTCCGTCACTCTCAGCGTCTGCCTTATTTCTCAAACACCTGGCGCAGGCTGTCAGTGAAAACACAGCAATTACTGCACTCACAATACACCAACACCACTAACGTGAAGTTCTTAAAATGTTTGCATAAAATAGTGT
The DNA here is from genome assembly GCF_013368585.1 of Megalops cyprinoides. Classification (NCBI taxonomy): domain Eukaryota; kingdom Metazoa; phylum Chordata; class Actinopteri; order Elopiformes; family Megalopidae; genus Megalops; species Megalops cyprinoides. The sequence continues at coordinate 17,835,152 of NC_050595.1, read as the reverse complement.
TTTTATCTCAGGGGTTCAAGATACAATACCTAACGGCAAAAAATACCATGGCTGACATTGTCATTTATTTGTAGCTGGGGCATATGCACATTTGAGAAGCATTCATATTGTTAAGACGTGTCACAAAAGCCGTCCAGCTAGGCCATAAAAAGTGCCAGCTTGGTTTGCTATTGTCCCTTATAATTTAGGTCTACAGCGAATTAGAAGCTGAAATTAATTTGAGGTTTTCTAGAAAAAGAAAGAGTTTGAAAGTATACACCATGGAAAGTGGTGAGCGTTACTTTCCAAGCAGTCACAAAGCAGATCGCAGGGGTGGTTTTAAAATGCGTGGCAGCGCCATCTCAATGAGTCCATGCTTTATTATTCCTAACAGATCCACCTTGCATGCATTCTGTGTGCTAAGCCTACCGAGCTCAAAGTAATTGTGCAATGGTTTTAAAGGCATGATTTTTCCATATTGACAAAAAATGTTATTTTAACATGATATTAACCCCCAGCAGAAAACTAGGGCTTGGTGGGTAAAAGTGACACAGAATGTTATAGGTAGTACTTTTGGGAATGGCCTCCCTGTACAAAGGCTTCTGATGCAGTGTGACCTCGCTCCAGTGATCTCATTTCTGTGGGTGTGACCTCACTCCAATGACCTCATCATTGTGGTCCATAAGTACTTTATCCCTCTGTATTAATGTGCTGTCCCTTACTTAACACTGGAGGCAGTATGTATGGCTGTAATCAGGCAGCATTTTCAACCCAAAATGAGAATATTCTCTTACAGGCTGAGGCAAGCATGCAATACTCTCTCTCTCTCTCTTTCTCAGTCTTTCTCTCTGTCTCTCTCTTGCTTTCTCACACACCCACACATACACCCTACATGTATAGCTTTTTTTTTCTGGACCTTCCATTGTGGCGGGTGAGCCAAAGGGCAGCAGAGAATGTAGCTTTATTCAAAAACTAGCATTCAACCAGTTTTTGATTTATTTCACAATCCTCTGAGTGTTGAAGGTAACCTCTGGAGGACCCCAGCAAAAGCTCAGTGACTGCAGCTGTGAACAGTATAGCGAGAGTGTACTTCACCAAAGATGGAAAACCAAACTCCAAACCTGTAAAGGGCAATCCCACCCCCCACCCCACCCGCCCCAGCCTTTTCTGAAGCCATGTAATTCAAATTGTAAACCACAGGGAGCCACACAGGAGCTAGTTTTGTGCATGCTTATCCCTGCAGACGTGATGGTAGAGCTTTCCCCGAGGGCAACCACTTCAAACCCAACATTACGGGCAGCTACAACTGATACTTCGGCCTCGCCTCCTCTCTCCATATGTATGTCTGGCAAGCAAAGAGGAAAACATCTGACCTACAGTAGACAGTCTGGTCATAAAAAAGAAAAGCAGTTTCCTCGACAGGGCGAAACTGCAAAAATAACTTTATTGTAGAGGCAATCCATTATTCACTATAGCCACTCCTATAGGGTTTTGTCTGTTAAAATACCAAGAGTGGGAAACTATAGTAACATGATGATGCTGTAGCCTGCAGGGAAGTGCATTTGCGTCTGTGGACGTCAAGCTTGAATGACCCATGCTTCCATACATTGGTCGCCAACTTTCCAGGGAGATCTTAATGCCAGGGTGGGGGTAGGGGGACTTAAATGCAGACCTTGATCTTTATCACAGAACTGTAACCCTGTTTTTGTAACCACAGTGACCTGGTTAAATGGCAGTTTCAGTTCCATTCAGCCTAGTGAAACTAGGATCTCCTCTGGGATCCTAAGTTTACTGCCCTTTAGACATTAATGCCTGCCAGTCTGATATGCTGTCTGCTGGAGCTGTTAAATGGGCTGTTTCCATTTGCACTACAGGGATGGGGTTGTGCTAATCCTGGAGAAACAGTCTCCAAAGGTGTCAAAATATGCTGCTGTTAAAAATATTCCTTTCATTTAGGTTAGACATTTAACTGGTGCCTTGGCTTGTCAATGTCATTCAAACTGTCACAAACAAGTTGAGCCAAGGAAACAATTGAATGTGGAAAAACTGAAACTGGAAAGCACATGTATTCTTCGTCTAAACAGCAATTTCAGCCATGATTCTTACTGTCCTCTGCATCTTGTTTTTCCTAAACTGAAACAGTTGTCTGGGTCATATCGTAATGATAACTTCATTACATATTTTCTTTATTTATTTTCCAGTATCATTTGCTTGTTTTTACACATTTTGGGACTTCTGTATCATACCCCTCACCCGGTGGTAATGCTAGATAATCTACAGAGACGATCTATGCAATTTGGGACACTTCACAGTGAGATCAGAGCTCATGGAAGTCACCTTTAATGTTGTGTTTAATGGCTCAGTAAGATTATCCACACACTAGAGGCTTACACCTCTTTGTAAGTGACTGTGAAGATCACGGACAACATGTGTGAGCAATTCTCCATGTAAAGAAATGTTCTTGCCTGAAGCTATGAGTCATTTCAGTAACTGTACACAATAGTTGTACCTGTTACCTACAGAGCTATGTTTATTTATAGAAGATCAATCAAAATAAAACTATGCTTTGTGAAATCATGAGAGGTAAGAAGACTAAATAAGATCATTCACTGGACTCATGTTAAGGTGTAACAGTGTACTAAAATGCTGTGTGAACCCAGGCATTGGACCACAGCCACATGTGTGCCGTACGGTTGGACCACCTTGTGTTCTGCTTCATGTCCGGTCCAGTCTGTCTGGCCGGCACAACCCACAAGACAGACAAATAAGAGGCCTTGTAAAAGGGGAAGGGCCAAAAGGGCAGACCTCCAAGGACAAGAAGGGTGGGAGAAAAGGTCTTGTTCAAACCCCACATCCATGTTAGTTTGCCTTTTCTGCTCCACTGGGCAGCTAAGACAGGCTAGAAAATAAATCAATTAATCGGAACGTCAGAATAACAAACAGGATTTGTTTTTAAATCAGCTTCACAAATCAGGTATATATAGGTGTAAGTGCATGCAAGTCAAATTTCAAAAGGAGTATGCTTTCTCCACACCTGTTACCCCTCTGCGTCCATTCCCCAACATGCTCAACTCCAGTGTGAAGACAAAGGGGCTTTTTGGTGTGAGGAGAAAGGCCTGCACCTTGTTAGCAACCACCATATCAACTGTGAACTATTAGTGACTTGCTGATTTGAAGCAATCATAGTATTCGGCAATGGAGAGTGCAGTCTTTTGATTGGCTCCTACAGTGATAAACAGCATATGACCGCTCCACTTGTCATGTGGCCTCACTCTGGTATCAGTAGTGCCCAGCAGCTGTTGTTATGAATATGGGGGGAAATCAGAGAATATATTAATATGTAGAAACAGGTGCAGAAGCAGCGGCCCCATGTTGATGTGATCCCTGTTAACACTGCAGTGAATGTGGGGCAGTAAATTACAGTGGGAGTGAGTCAGACAGATGTTGCTGTTTACTTACCTGGCAGACACCCTCACCCGAGGTGAATTACACAGCTTACACATTATCCGTTTATACAGTGCAGTGTTTACCTGGCCAATTCAGTCGAACCGCCTTGCTTAAGGGTACAACAGCAATGCCCCGCCTGGGAGCCAAACCTGCAACCTTCAGATTACGCGCCCAGCTCCTTAAGTTCTACACCACTCTGACTTTGTAAACATTGTCATTGTTTACTGTCAGGGGTGGCTGTTAAAGACTCTGTTTTGAAAAATTAAACATCTGTCAATACAGGTAAATAGTAAACACTAGAGCATAAGTAACAGATACATTTTTTTTTACATTAGTTTAGCAAAATCTAGCCACCACCAATTAATGGGAACTGCGATCTGCAATCATGGGGTCCTGATTATATTCATAAGATTACCGTCATAAGATATTTGTGCAATGTGCATATGAACATTTCATTTACATTTTTTACATTTATTTATTTAGCAGACGCTTTTATCCAAAGCGACTTACAAAAGTGCATACAGTAGGTACAGCGACAGTACGGGGACAGGATGCATTCAGAAATGGGAAACCTGAGCATGACTGCATATCATTGGGACCTGCTTCTGATAGTGACAATTAATGTTCTTGTCAGATGTTCTTCTTAATGTTCTTGTCATTAGAATGGTGGCCGTGAGATTGAAAACTGCACACCCTTTTTGAGGTATCCACACATCAAAGCTACCTGTGTCCTGCTACACAACCTGCTTCCCCTGCCTACCTAGCCCCCTATCTAGAAAGGGTGCCAGTTCTAAAAATACCCCCACACAAACCCTGAGCTGCACCTGACTCACTCACTGTGAGAACCTGGCTGCAGTAAAGTTGGTCCAAGATAATCTGACCTTTCCATGGCACTTCAACGTTTCCACTGTGCAGACCTTTTTGAGTGACAGGTGGCTCACGTTTCACTTCCATATTTATCGCAGGCTCCTGCGGTGTCACGTGTCCTGTTGACGTCACTCTGCACATGCTCAGCACCCCCGAGCGATACATCCAGCTGCTTCTGACTGGCAGTAGTTCTGTTCAGTTGGAGCAAAGTGCACACATTAGTAAACTCGGATGACACCTGGGTGTCAGTGGACAGAAATTATGATTCATGTTTAATGTAGATGAATGTGCCGTGCTTAATTCCACTGCAGTGAAGGAAAATGTTTGCCATGCGGCAGGAAAATCCATTTCAGTGGAATTATTACTTGCTGTGTTATTGACAAAGGCTAATTAATAAAACGTATGATAGGTGGACCTAGGTATTAAGTTTGTTTAAATAATTACAAAATGTTTTTTTTTTATGTTTTAGCTAAGAAACAGGTGTTCATAAAGCTCTGGTTATAATGAATTATAGAGGTGGTCTTAAAATAATCCATTGTAAATTAATATGGAAACAATGAAAGAGTTGCAGCGCCGCCCCACTTTCACCGGTAAATATGCCTCTACTGTGTGCAAATGAAGTGGTCTCACGTATTCACTTTTTACAGAAATAAAGAATAATAAAATTACTGCTCAGTATGGCAAATTTAGAGCGACAATGCTTTGATTTTTGCAGACAAACCCATTTCATTTTTGGGGAGAAGCACACAGACATTCTCATGCCTGAGCTAGTGCTTGTAATGACATTGGCGGTGTTGGTTTGTTATTGCCCTGACGTAATGGAGCGCTAAATTGAAGCTGACATGGACAGTATAAAAGCCGGTGTACGACTAGTTCCAGCTACGGCTGTCTCCTGAAACTTTTACGGGCTCGTTATCTGTGGTTTGGAAGAGGTCGAAAATGCCTAGCCAATACCAACCGTTATCACCGATAATTTTTGTTTTGACTGTGCTCGCAATCACTTCTTGCCACGGTAAGACCATTTAACAGATTCTCCAAAAATTGAACATTTCCGTAATAACAAAGACTGATTATGCATGACACCAGAACTAAAATTATGCTTCATATTCCTTGAAATTAATGTGTCTCAAATATATTTTTTAACATATTGTCCAGAAACTCTAATTGAAATTAACCCGAAAACTTTAATTTTACACGGCATGCAATAAATATCTGATATATATGGCACAATGACACAATATATGCGACAAATATAAAAATGACACAATGACACAATATATGCGACAAATATAAAAATATAAAAATATTTCAATGAGGACAGATCAAAAATCACTTCGAACGATCCAGCATTATTTTTTGTCATTCCACTCTAATACTGAAGTGCGCAGAGTTCTGAGCGGTCATGCCTTCTACGAGGCGGTGATTTCTTTAATTTTATATATAGCCTAATAAGTTTTATTTTTCTGTTCTGTTTTCTGCCAGGTGCTAAATGGACATACGACGGTGAGTAAACACATTCTGCCTAAATGTCAAGGCGATATTGTTAGATGGTGTCACTGGTTGCTGTGTCACCACGATATCGTATGTGTTTCGCACATTGTTAGGCATTTACCACTGATTCAACAAAGTTGCCATCCTGAACTAGGTATGAGCCATTAAAGGTCAAATTATGATTCCAAAGGATGACGCTGCCCTTCTTGTTCTTTGTTGTTTTTCATGCTTAGTGAGACCTCTTGGGATTGGGGGATGAGCCTGGAACTCATGTTTTAACTCAATTTGCGATAAGTTCCCCTTTTTATCGAGCAGTAACTACATCCACAATGCGTTTTAAAGCTAGCGCCATGTAGCTTGGTTTGCCTTCCGATTCCCAAGTAAGAGGGAGAGCGTCAAGGGCAAGAAGCTGGGGACAAATTGATAGTCTATTCTGTAATTGTATCGAACCTGTTCTCGCAAGGTCTTCTTGGCGTGACATTATCCACGCCAGTAGGCCGTAGCAGTGTACGCACGTACACTGTTCGAGTGCTTTGAAGAAGTGTATGTTAAGTGCTTGATATCAAACACACGTGTAATATTGGCATGAAGGGCACCTCTTAACACGGCATTTGACATTATCTAAATCCCCGCCCAGTGTTTCACGGGTCATTTAGGTCCGACCTGTGCTTCGCACTCGCGCCTCTGTCGCCTCTACTGTCGCACACCGTGGTGCATCCCGATCCTTCCATTTTAGCAGTTTCTTTCAGTCGGGAAAATGAATTTGTTTGGAGAATTAGCGTCCCGTCCTAGAGTCAGTAATCTATTTATTATAAATTTATTATAAATAAATTTATTATAAATTAACTCCATGACTAGTGGTTCGTGAGAAAACACCTGGTCACTCTCAGTTCCCAGATCAGTGCAGTGATCCCACCCAGGTCATTGGTAAAAATCTCCATGGGCAAACTGCTACAGCTACACACAAATGAAACACTTATTCATGTATTAATGGTCTACGTCTAGTTAAAGCAGAAATATCTGCCTCATTTTTGGTCAGTGTAATGAGATTGGGCTGTCTCTTCAGAAATGTGTGTCCTGGGGCCCTAGATATTTTTTTGAATGGTAAATTCAGTTCCCTTTTGAAGAATAAGCATAAGCACAAGGGTAAAATAACCTTTTGTTAGAAAGAAGAAAATTTGGACTAATGAGAAGAGGCAGGTAGATTCGGGTGAGGTGGTCTTGGACACAGGGTGCCAAATCACCCAAGAGAGTGAGTTGGACAGTGGAACTACCTGAGCTTAGGGCAGTGGGAGGCATTAGAACTGCAGGACTGTAGAACAATGGGGCAGTAGAACTACTGAGTCATATCTGTATTTTGAGCTGGTGATTGACGACACCCTCCTTATTTGACAACATAACTCCCACCCCTTTGCCAACCACCCAACCTCAGTTGCTGTGTTTTAAGGGTTGATACACAGGGAAGCCACACAAGTCCATAAAATATGCTGTGACTAAGCCATATGTAAAAATGACAGTTTGAACAAACAATGAAATCTTTGTTTTTTTTTTCAGAAAAAATAGTTTACCCAGACCTCTAATTTGAACTGAATTCCAGGCATTTTCATTAGTTTGTTACCTGCAGCATGTGTAACTGCTCTCAGAGTTGCCTCAGTGAATATTCAGCTGTAAAAATGGACAGCTGCGATGTCTGCAGGACTGCTGGGTCAATCGACCCTTTGGACACTAAGGTGACTGCGTTGCGGTGCAGCTTACAGTACCATTGTCCACACTAATAGACTGTGAGGATTTGACGGCCGAGTGCATGGTAATTTGACGTTTTCAGTTGTTGGAGACTGGTGTGCGTTTATGTACAACTGAAGAGGATGTTTTTAGTATGCGTAAATAGAACAGGATACTAACACACACAGTACCATTCTGTGATTTACTACAGGGCCAGATGGAGAGCAGCATTGGCCCAAGCACTACCCCTTCTGCGGTGGGGTATTCCAGTCACCCATTGACCTCCAAACACAGCTGTTCCGGTACGACCCCACCTTGCCACCCATCGAGGTCTGGAACTACAACCTGTCGTCCCATGAGCAGCTCACCTTGGACAACAATGGGCATTCAGGTGAGCTACCTCACAGCACAACTGTATGGCTTTAGCATAACCTGACCAAATAAGAGGCATATTTAACAACTTTCATCATTTTCATCCTTCTTATCATTCAACCAGAACATTCTAATTAGTGGGTGCTGATCAGGTCAACCTATTTGCAACTTTCCCATTATCCCAATCTGTATAATCGATAATCCTCCATGAAGATTTACAGCAACAGGACAATGGCTGATAGGGTCCCACAGTTCAGTTATTACCCCAAATCTCTAGAATGTCAAGTGAAAATAATCTAATACTCTTTAGAATATTCTGTTCTATGTTTAAACACGTTTACATAGACTGCCATGCAATCTTTACGTTTCATCCTGACAGACCAAAAATGTAATAATGAGCTAATTGTACCTGCAGTCTGATAACAGCTGAAAGCTGTGTACAGCTGGTCTGCTCTGTTTTCTGGGCTGTGTTACTACAGCATTAGCTTACCATGGTGCCGGTAAATACCCTCATTGATGTTGCTCTCAGGTTGGAAAAAATATCAACCTCCAACATTAGTGAGGAAGAAAGTACAACTTTTAATTTAGCATCTCTCAAATGTCAAGCTTTAAGAGTAGATCAACTTTACTGTGTCTGTTTTGGTGGATGACATAATTAAGCTACTTCAACTTGTGAGAAAATAACTAAATATCTTTAATAAAATAACTGTAACCTGCAGTACTGTAGATACAGAGAGATGAGTTTTACTAGGCATAAGAGGCTGAAGCAGTGGAAAGCAGGCACAGAGTCCAGGGAAGAGCAGGGCCTCTCCGCTCACAAGATTGAGGTAGAGGTTGCATGTTTCTGTATACGCATGTGGACAGGAATCTGCTGGCTGTGCAGAAATGGGCTTTCATGTCAGGGTGTTCTTATTTCTAGGTCAGTGAATAGTGTGTTTTGTTTTGTTTTGATTTTTTTCCAGTGTTAAGTTTATGCTTAAAAAAAGGTCAATGTTCTCACTCTGCGTACACAATTATATCAACAGCTCGAGTCCCTAAACATTGCAATACACAGATCTTTATATGATATGGATTTTCAGAAAATGACAGTTTATTGTATGGTAATTGACACAGAGGGTGAAATTTGTTTGTGCCGCAAATTGAGGCCTTTCTCAGCGCGTCTCTAAACATTAAGGTATTCACTGCAGATTGTACCAAGTGCCTGTGACATGCTATCATCGGCTTTGGGGGTGCATGAACTAGACAGATGCGGTGTGTCTCTATTCCTGGGATCTGCTGATGCAGCTAAACAGCCACATCCCTGGCACGTGCTCATTTGTATGCGTGTCAACACACACACACACACACACACACACACACACACACACACACACACACACACACACACACACAAACAAACACACACAGGCAGGTATCTCCAACACAGACCATCATCACAGAGCAGGACCGTGCTCAGAACCCCAGCTGACTGACTGCTTGAGCAGAGACAGGCAGGGTAGGTAAGTTGTTTGAAGTTGGAAAGGTTTTGAAATACTCCCTGACAGTGACAATTATCCACTTATACTGTCACCTGGGTCTCAACATTCTGATACTTCATCCACTGACACATAGTAACAGTCCACACCAGGAGCTAGATACTGGTCAATATCACAAAATAATAATAATGGAAGCTGAATGGAATGGAACCAATAATGGCAGCTGAAGATGAATGAAAACAAATTGTTATACACTAGGTTAATTAAGCCAAAACTGTTTGTAAACAGCTCTTACCTTAATCTCTGAAAGACTGTAGGCATGTGTCACCTAAATCACTTATGGAGTACAGGTCTCTTTTCACCTGGATCAGCAAAGACCACCATTAGTGATGTGTCACCTGAACCGTTATCTGTAGGTAATTGTCAACCATTCTTACCTGACCTCCTGTGCATTTTCTGTACACAAATTTAAAAGAGTGCAACCTAAACACTGTCCTTGTTCCACAAAAAAGACTTAAACATTATATTCACTGATCATTATAGATGCTGATTGGCTGAGATGGGTAGAATAAAAGGGATGGGCCAGTCAGACGATTTTATGATTGATGCCCTAAAACACATAATGCTACACATATGTAGCAAAGGTTCATGGGTGTTAATTCCATGTGGATTGGCTGTCCAAATCAGTTCAGTTAATGTGATGAGCTGTCCAGCTCATATATAGATCAGTAAATGTGTGTGTTGCACTTGCATAGCATAAATCCCAAAAAACAAGTCTCGTTGTCTCTAGCTCTGTCTCTGTTCTTCTCTCTCTGCAGTGCAGCTGTCCTTGCCTCCCAGAATGTACCTCTCTGGGGGTCTACCATACCGCTACTCTGCAGCCCAGCTCCACCTCCACTGGGGCTCCCCGAGCTTTCCTGGGGGCTCTGAGCACACCATCAATGGAAAGCAGTTTGCAGCAGAGGTAGGACTTCCATTGACATGGACTTGAAGCACTTTACCATAATATAACATTGCCAGATGGGGAAGTTTCCAGTCAAATATAGTATATGTGAAAACTCTATGGTGTGTGGGGTGGGTAGGGAGAGGATTAAGCGTTGGAAATGGGTGGGAAAAGTATAGAAAATCTTTGGGGTAATTGAAGATGGGGAATTTTAAGAAGTATTCATTGGGGGGGATTACTCTTGATCAAAACTCATTCAAACGTAACAGTTTTTTCCTGCTGCTGTTATCCTGTAGAAACTGTTGCTATGATTTACTGTGTGAATTATTTTAGTGTTAATTCAAACTTGCTCAATGCAGTATGCTAGTTTATGGCCCAGCTGCCCTCACTCATCTAAGTTTGACTTGGGTGTTAACTATACTAAAGCTATAGCATACTGGTCTTAGTTTTATTCAAAATGGAATCTGACCATAAATTATTTGTGAAAGAAATGTACTCTTTGAGGTGTGTTTGTGCAGATGTAAAGGTAAACTCTACACCATTATCCTGGAGTTACTGGAGTTTCAACGAGTGAGATAGCAAGAGATAAAGATTTGGCTGATAACATTCATCTCATGGATTCAGTGGTGCTGTGTATGCATTAGCTTCCATATGACTGTCCATCTGAGTGGCACTGTTGTCGCTTAGTTAAACACAAAATGGCCAATGTGAAGAAGCACACACATACTTTCTGTGGAGGCTTAACCCCCAATCGTGGACACTGCCCTGTGTAATCGAGTCTTCATTTAGCATCTGATTCTGGGAAGCACTTGTGGTTTTGGACCAATCACTGCCCATCCCAAGATTCTGCTTAATGGGCATGTAGCTAACATTCTGATTTTAGATCTTAGAACTAGAAACGTTTGTGATGACCTCGTCCATTAGGAGCCACACGTGGCTGGCGGTGTGATGTTGGGGAGTTCATGTCTGTGTCACTGATGTGGCAAAACTGAGATAAACAGTTCAAAAAGGAATGTGACAGCACCCCTCACTTCCCCCAAACTCAGGATAAGAATATGATTGGCTGTGTTCGGTTGGGACCTGGGTCTTTAGCCCAGATCCCTAATTGTATCTCTTGTTGCGCTGTGTGGTTGATGAGGGACGCAGTTTAAAAAATGCAGTTCAGTCCACCTGGTGTGGAAGATATGAGAACTACACTATGTATACAGTGAAGTTCCGATAAGTGAGACACTTTGGGCTGTAGTGGAAAGCGACATGAGTGCGGTCTGGAAGAAAACAAGCCAACGTGACACATCCTGAGATCTGTTCTTTCGTGGACCAGCTGATGTTCCACTTGCGGAACCTCGACGCAGCTCCTGTGGTTTGACTGGAGTCACTGAGAAGACACGTGGTGAATGCATCTAGGACTCCTCAAACCGCGCGCTTCCTGCTTCACAGTCATCGCACGAGTTTGGTCATCCGCGGAGAAGTGGAGTCGTTTTCAAAATGATCGCCTCCCAAAAATAGTGGAATTGTCCCCTTTCCCACGGCAGGTCCACACCCAGCTTATAAATATCCTTCCATGACATTACTGCCTGTGTTGAAGCCTCTCTGTCCGAATCCACTTGCCACCAAAGACTGTTTTCTCCATACTCTTTCAGGCAACATTAGCTCCAGCCAAACCTATTGTCCAGCAGTGCTAGAGAGTATAGACTGTGATTGAGCAGTATGCTTTTTCTATGAATTCTCCATATTTCTCTTCACTGACTCTTGCTAAGGGAAAGTCTACACTAGCTTAAGTTTCTTGAGTTTCCTTGATTTCAAAATTACACTAAAGAGTTGTTACCGTCAATTTACAGGGAAATGCTGATGCAATGCAACAAAGCAGCAATAACATATCTCTGAATGAAAATTGTTCTTGAATGAAAATGGTGTCAGTTGCTGTCCGTTGTATTCATGTATTGATAGATGGCATGTTTGTACCCCTCTTTTCAGCTGCATGTTGTGCATTTCAACTCAGACAAGTACCCCAACATCTCCATTGCAGTGGACAAGTCCGATGGACTGGCGGTGCTGGGGGTTCTGATTGAGGTGAGACTCAGAGGAGAGAAGGGGAACCTCTGTTGATGATTGGCTCAGCAATGTCACATGGCATCCTTTGACTAATGAGAGGAGATTCCGGATTTTGTGCAGAGAGAAGGAGCACATTCTGCGTGTGAGTGCTTACCCATATTTAACTTTGGCTTTCTTTTCTCTCTTTCTTGGGTGTAGGTGGGAGAATTCAACCCAGGCTTTGACCCGTTTCTTAAATACCTCCGTGGCATTAAATATAAGGGTGAGTTTTGCTCTAAATGTTTTTGTAATTTGAAATTTGTTTTACTCAGTACACAAAGTAAACCATTCTTCTCAAATTTGTCATGTAATGTAATGTAAAATTTGTAATTAATGATATTTTCTCTTTGCCATTTTTCCAGCTGACTGCAGGGTCACTTTCTGTACATGAATGCACAATGTAAAAGGTTTGACTCTTCATTCTTGTTTATCTTGTTACTTAAACACTACTCCATTCTGGTTTCTCACAGATCAGCAAGTGCAGGTTCCTGCCTTTAACATCCGTGACCTACTGCCTGCTCGTCTGGACCAGTATTACCGCTATGACGGCTCCCTGACCACTCCTCCTTGCTACCCCAGTGTCCTATGGACTGTGTTCAGGACCCCTGTCACCATTTCAGTCGGTCAGGTACTGCACTGCAATGTCCCACACACTGATCCTGTCCCAGGGGTGTATAGGTCCTTCCTGGCTCTTCTACTCTGGATTCACTACCACATTACAAGCCTGTCACAGCTAACACCTCGTATGATGGCAATATCACTGATTTGATGTCTGGAATATGCTGTTAATCCTGTGTTTTTGCCAATGTATCTGTGTATCAGTTGACTTCTGCCACTGACTGCCTCTCTCTAAGCCTCTGTTTGTCTCCATCTACTGTTTTCTCCATCCATTTCTGTCTATTGCAGTCAATCTGCATTCATTTCTGCGCATATCTATCTCTGTATGCTTTGTCTGTCTACCTGAGCTCTTTGTCATTCTCATACAGATGACATATTGAGGATTTCGGGGTGTATCTGTATAAAACTGCATTAGTGAAATGTCGTTGTTGGTTTCTTACCAGTTCCAGGCTCTCAACAGTGCTGTTTATTCCTCTGGCATGCAAGAATCCACCCTTGTGATGCTGAATGGGAACTACAGGAAGTCCCAGCACCCAGATGACAGAGTTGTCCTGGTGTCCTTCCAGGAGGGTGAGTCTGGGCTCCCTGACAGAGCCGCAAACAGAGCGACACGGTGGCAGAGCTTTTCAGCCGCCAAGGCTGTGGCCCAGCGTGTCAAGCGTGGAGCTGCCTGGCTGTCTGGAGGCGATCTGGGATCAGAGTGAGGTGCACCCAGAGCGGCAGTGGTTGTGGTTTCTGTCAGGATCAGACGGTTCAAGGCTGGCCTTTGCTCCTCTTTTGCGGTGTGCTTGTGGCTGAATACTTCGTCGCGCGCACATCATCACAGAGCAGTAGTCAACTGAAAAAAGATTCTATCGTTGATGGCTGCTTGTGTTTATGTGACCATGTCTTATTAACTTTAAAGGCAAACTTTTGCGACATATTTAACAACTACCAAGTTTGTCATTTATGTCCTTTTCGTAATGAGACGACACACATTATCGTATGTATCTGTGTGTTGGATGGTCTGCTGTTATGAGGCTATGCACACTCTGATCTTTAAATGAGATAAACAGAGGAGAATGTGGCTGTTTGTCTGTACATGTTTGCTCTGGCATGGCAGTAAAGCTGCTTGCATTCAGAGATCAAATCAGAACTGACACTCGCCCACCAGTGAGAAAATACAAAACGCTTACTACCTGAAGGCTTGATCTATGCTGTGATTGACACTCATCTGTAAAATGACAGTCAGTGCCTTGTTTTCAGTCTGATTGGTGGATGGGTTGGTGAAGTTTGATCCATGCCTCAAACCTGAGGCAAACCTGACCAGCCCTGTGTCCGGCACAGGGCGTGGGCTCCACGGCACCCTCCCAGTCACCTCGCCTCTCATGAGGAGGCAGGTCATTCAGCAGCTGCTGGCGGGTGACCTGGCAGATCTGGCCGATGAGGGTATCTCCTGGCTGCTGCCCAATCTCAGCCACAAGCCCAGCAAGCAGCATGCCGAGCGCAAGAAGCAGCTGAGCTGGACCCAGACTGCGGCCAAGCAGAGGGGGCAGGGGTGGAAGGTGGAGGGAGGCGCCGGTGGCTTTTTCCCGGTCTGGAAGAGTCCCCGCGCCCCCGGGCTCCTGGAGGACCGGCTGTGCTACGGGTCCCTGGAGGAGAAGATCTCCCAGCAGCTGAGGAGGGCTCACGCCGAGGGCCAGCTGGTGGACGCCCTGAAGGACGAGCTCTTCCCGGACCTCAACCTGCGGAGCTATCTGGCCTGCAGGTCTGATCTGTCCCTCGACACCGTCCGCCAGATCCTGCGGAGACGGCCCTCGGACGAGGCCACGGAGCTGGAGCAGGCGCTGACCCGGATCGCTCACGGGTCCAGGAGAACCCCGTCCGCGGCTCGGCTGGACCGGGCTTTCACCAAGCAACGGGGTCGCTCCCAAGCCGCCGCCCAGAACACCCACCACAGCCGAGCCCGCTGGAACCACAGCCCGCTGTGGGGGGAGTGGGAGGACTAGAGCCCGGCCCAAAGCCACACGTGGCCAGAGCCGGATTCAGAACATCAGACAGCAGAACTCGCTGATTTGGCATGGCAGGGTACCAGCATGATGAGTAAAGGCATGCAGAAAGTAGGCTCTGTGCAAGGGCGTTTACATTTACATAAATTCATTTGGCAAACAATATTATCTAGAGCAGCTTATAAACCACACACACAACAATACTTACTGAAAACGTTGGGTCAAGTCTTAACAGGTGTCAGTATTTTCGCTATTTTAACATTTGCAATTTTATCATACAGTGCTACTATAACCGGTGCCAAACTGGATTGGGATTTATCATATCACATTTTATCAGTGTTCCTGAGAGGATATCGTAAGTGTTCGCGTTACCTTTTCTCACTGAGACCACCTGACTTTCCTTTGAAATAGCTGGGACCAAGATGAAGTACATTTCTAAAAGCAGTCTATGTCAGGGCTGCCCATTCCTGGTCTGGGAAGGTTTTCCAGCTGCGTTTAAATCACAATCTGAGACCAGAGAGGAGTGGTGAAACAGAGTCATTTAAGGTAGCAATCAGTTCAACCAGCATGCTGAAGTGAAATACAGCCCTCACACCCTTGGGTCTGAGAGGGCCAAGACAGGGCAACTCTTCTGTGGGAAAATGACTGAAGACATTCCCACTGCTTACTTTGAGAATGGGATTTTTACCTGATCAGTTAAATGTACATATGACTTTATAAAAGTTTATTTTAGCGAAAGTGGGCCATAGACTGATTTAAATACAGCAGTGTGCATGCCAGGAGCCTGGACCATATGCTGAACCATCTCTGTGGTCACTCCTGTCTTAATGGACATGAAGAACACTGTCAAACAATGGGCTGGTTCTCTATGTGCACATGATCTGTCTTAGCGCTGTGCATTCCTATGAATCTTGACACGTTGTGATGGGCATGATCTTTGCTGTGCCTGGGTGTGCCTGGCATGGGAAGTGTGGAATGTTTCTCTATTCTGTGTCATGAATGTCAAGACATAAATGTCAGCAGGAGAAAAATGTGATTGAATTTGATGGGGAACAATGTTGCTCCTTATAGCAGTTATAAACTGAAGTGGTTTGAGTTGAGACAGGCAGTCTAACAGAAAAGCACAATGCATTTTAAGCACTGTAAGTACTTTAAGTACATGACTACATGTTTAACATTCCAACAGTATGCATGCCTTTTTGGGGTGTAATCTGAAAAGAAAAAGAAACCACATGACTGTCAACGATTGTCAAGAATTTTTATGAATAAAATAATATGAAGCAAGTGCTTGCTGGCAGAGTGCTTTGTGTAACTGTACAGGGTCACGTGGTATTGGTCCCTGAAAAGACCAAAATATGAATGTTTTTTATTGGATATAACAAATGTTCAAATCAGTCTAACTCATGCTGCACAAGCACTAACCCTGAAGGCTTTTATTTTTGATTATTGATCATTTAGCCATTTTGAGACACAGTTGACATAAAGACTTTCCCTTGGTAAAGGACCTTTCCTTCTTTCTGATCTTCACTCATCAGCAGCACTGTCCAGTAGCAATAAGAGGTGTCATAATCCCTCATGATCATTGGAGCTACACAGCAAAATCAGTAGTGTTTATTCAATACTGTCAATGTAAAAACATGACAAAATGGACACTTTTACATCTGTGTTCTACTTAAATCCTTTTGTTGGGACTGTCCACTTTGCTTTTCCGAGACTCAGATGTGCTCTTGTCTGTTTCTTTCCATGATCAAGACCTCCCTGTGGGAATGAGCTGGGGTATGTGGTCATCTGTGACATCAACTCCTGTGTGTGTGTGTGTGTGTGTGTGTGTGTGTGTGTGTGTGTGCATGTGTGTGCTAGCTAGCACCTGTGTATGCTTTATGCTGTGTATGTTTTCTTCTAAACCAACCCCTTGGATTTAGTCAGCATTTGCCCTTAAACTCAGACCCACAATAAAATGCAAGTGTTTTGTTTCTTTTATTATTCACAAGCACTGTTTGGTAATTTCAGCCATAACCAAAACAAATGAAAGTTGTATTTGTATCGAGAAAGTACCACTTGCAAGTCAAATAACAATTATTAAATGAATCCAGGGGTACTGTACATCTTATTACTCTAACACTGTATTCTATATCCATACACAGTGTAGTCCACAACTCCTGTTTGAAAAGGAAAGAGCCACAGAACCATGCATGTGCCTGAATCACTGTCCATGTGTGACAACATTGCTGTGGATTCAATAACTCAAACATCACATTTGAACTTAAAAAAATCACATTAAAAAAAAAAAAATTACTTGGATCAGCTCATACTCAGTTTCAGCCATTTGTAATGAAATTGTGTGTGAGAGAGAGAGAGATTCTTTTTTTTTTCAAAACACACAATACATATTTTCATTTTTATAAAATGTTTGTGAGAAAATAGCTACTTAGCACCATGTTCAAAGAGATAAAAATACCAGTCCCCTAAATCACACTGACATCTCCACAACAGCATGACTGCAAAATAAAAAAATATAGAAGCACTAGAAAAAGTGTAGAAAAGGGCAACAAGACTGATTCCAGCTGACTTTTGAAGAGAGATTTAAAACACTAAATCTGTTCAGTTTTAATAAAATAAGACTCAGGGGAATTTGACTTAAGTCTTTAAACTCTTGAACTCATAAGGTGGACCATGAGACATGTTTTAAGCTGCATCTGCTGATGTGTACATTTTATATTAATACTAGAAAGTATTATAACACAGAGTCTGCATGGGATAATTCAGTTGGGATGCACAGGTGACAGAGGTCCTAAGATCCTTAAAGATCTTGACACAGAGGTACATTGTCTCTAAATTGCCTACACAATTGAAAATGAAATGAAAATTATCAGATTTTCTTCTTCTTGGGGTAATGAGATATGCCAAAGTCTGGAGATCTCAGGTTATGTTTAATCTCACCTCTTAGGCACCATTGGTCAAGTAGTAGTCAGGGTGATGACCTGCAGTCTGTGGGGCTGATTCAGATGTAAGGTTGCTAAGGCATTTTTTAGTTTTTTTTTTATTCAGACATACATCCCCATACATCCCTATACATACATCTCTTAAAAAGGGTGGTATGAAGTTGCAAACTGAAGTTGCAATGTAAATTGCACTGGAAAACTACACAATGTAAGTGCCTGAGGGACCTATGCTGATTTAATCTCGCAGAACACCATACGACAGAGGGCATTATTCACAGGTATGTATGTACATGTGTGCGTACATATATGATCAATGAACGTGTTAGGGTAACTAAATTGTGTGTCGCAAAATCTTATTTTTTGGAAGCAAATATACTGCAAACAAACTTAAGCTTTTTAAACTTTAAGTTTAAGCTTGAAGTACATGTTTGATATTACAATTACAGTTTCTGAATTCAATCAAGCAAGAATTAAAACCTCTAGCTCAGAATATCCATGTGTTTGGAAACATGAGTCACACCAGGATTATAAAGCAAACATGGAAACCTGAAAGGAAGGCAGTTCATTTTAAATAGTGATTTTGAGCAAAAACTCTTATCAGGATGCAACAGGAATTACAAACCTAATACTTTTGGAACCTCAAAGACACACTCCTGGCATTGACAGAAAAGATGCAGACCTGGAGCTGTTGGTTGTGTCCAGCAGGGTGGTGCTGTTGTGTTTCTGCCTCACTGTTCTTGGCCTTGCAGGTGTGTTGGTGTCCATTGTGGCAGCTGCCCTGGTGGGGTCTGCTCTTGTGGTGGTGCTCATCCTGTATTTGTTGAGCAGAAAAAAGTAACTTATGAATAAAGGTAATGCATCAAATATACTCATCAATAAAAGTAACTCATGGAATAAAATAATCAATAAAGGTAATTCATTGGTGGAGCTGCATTAGACAATTACACACTTCCTGCTTGTTCAAAATAATAATGTGATGAAAAATTCTTGGTGTTGGCTTCTCTGTTGACAACCTTTGTTCATTTGAGGAAAGCTGCCATTAGGGCAACTTAAAGGTTGTGTATACATAACCTATCATAAACAAATGACAACACCATTTAGTCTTCTTGTCAGTTTAACCTCTTTTTCTGTCTTCAGAGCTGAGAGAAACCAACAGAGGAAAACGGCTGTTGAGTTGAAGCCAGGATAGAAAGAAGGCCTTTCGCAAGCATACCTCTTCACCAACTCAAGTGTAAAACTGTCAACTGTAAAAACCAAGTCAAGCAATAAACAACGCCCAGAAGTCAGACTGTCCAGCCCCACCCCAGCTGCACCACATACATCATCCTGGTTTGTCCTTTGAACTAGACTTATGGCTGCTCTTTAACATCCTACTCTGTGTATGAGTATATTTAGATGGAAGAATGAATTTCTTACACTTTGGAAGCATGGAGGCAGGGTCTCTATTTCTGTGCTCCGCATACCAGCTGCACTTGTTAGGCGTTCCTTCCCGTTAGGTGTTAATGACAGAGGCAGGCAGAATTTGGGAATACAGTGGGTTTGAAAGGAAGGGGGGGGGGGGGATATTTCCAGTGTTTGTTTCCTTTGCCCTGAAGACTGCAACAGAGCAGCACACAAACACTGACTGCCTGATGTAGGATGCAAGGGTCTTTCCATAGATATGTGACCCAGTAACGGGAAGGCCTAAATCACTGTCACTGTGTTGGTTTGATGACCACTCATGCTGTCAAGGGGAACTCCAGTCAGAAATTTTAATTTGATGTACTGTATGTTGTTTCGAAAGCATGACTTGCATTGTGACCCATGTCCTGAAAGCCTAGAAACCCTCCTCCTCTACTTCATGATGTAAGCTGTCCTTATGCACAACCAGACAGAACAGACGAAAACACAACCCTACAAAGAGCTGCACTGACCTCTTAATCAGTAATGTGCAGTCTGTGTGTGGTGTTCTATTTGAAAAAGAGCGAAAAGCAAGACTTGCTGTCACTGAGTCCAGGCTCAATGAGGAGCCTTTCGACATAGCTTGTCTAGCTTGTCTCTTACTTTCTTGAAAACTAAACTTACAGAGGGAGTTTTACACAAAGCCTTGATACGTCTCTGATGAGTCTCTCGGCTTTGTCGCGGCACACTACGCCTGAGCTACAGTTGACACAATGTCCTCGGTTAGCACAGAGCCCCTGTGTGGTCTTCTGGCCTGCATATGATGACTGTGTACCCACTGCCTTATATATGAAGTGCTGATAGAGGGTTTGCTCAGACCTTGCATTTCCAATGCTGTGGAACTGGCAGTGCAAAAACTATGTTGGTACATTTATGTCTAGACATTTGAAAATTTTCTTATAAAAAGTAACTTAAAAAGCAAAGGTATGTAACTGAATAAAATAAGGTCACATTTACAATGAGGGGAATGGGAGAGCTCCAGCATCTATCATTTTGTACTAAAACACATGATGTCTGTTTTGGTGATAATTGAAGGCTATTCTTAAAGCAGGGGGGACTGACAGTATTTGCAATCCTTTGCCAGCACTTAGTGAATTTCTCCCCAGACTGCAGTCTGGGAAGAGGCTTTTAAGGGATCATCTCAGAGAGCAGTCTGTGGGATCCATTCCTGCTGACTCATAGCTGCGGTCTCATTAAAGCACATATGTATTACGGGCAAATGCTGTTGTTTCTCTCAGAATGCACTCCTCCAGTAGGTACATATAGTGAAATCTTCGTGTTCATCCTAGCTTGCACGGTAAAAGTTGCCATCATGTTTCACTCTATCACTGAATATTTTTTAAAGGGACAAACCTTGTCTGTGGCAGAGTTGGGGATGTGCTTGTCTTCTGAGAATGAAAGATCAAGTTCAGGGAAACTGACAGATGAGCTTGATGACTCACAGATTTGGACCAATCACAAATTTCACCAAGGATAAGAGACTCTGTTAAATGTACGAGGACAAAGTTTTTACTGTATCATTACTGAATCAATCTGCGATTGACATGCTAGTTACACCCATAATGGAGTTCACAGACTAACTATAGACTAAAAATGAGCATGCAGTACCTAACATAACCATTATTTGACTCTCTTTAATCATAGTCATCAGGTTTCTTAAACTGATTGAGCAGTGTGCTCCTTACATTATTTCCTTAATAGACACCTTTATCCAGGGCCCATATATTTTACAAACTATTCATGTGTAGCACTGGCTATTTTTTGAAGCAGTTCAACTGTACTGTAAAGTACAACAGCAGGGCCCAACCTGGGAACTGAACCTGTAATCATCAGATTACCAGCCTGCGTCTTTAACCAATATTCTACTTTCACTGACATGGCCTGTGCGGTTTCCATGGAAACACTCTGAGACAGCAATTAAACTGATTAAAGTGCACTGCCTGCTGCACTCAGTCACATGACCAAACAAAGACTGCAGGAAAAAAGTCAGTTTCCACAAAAATAGGTACACAAAGTCAAGTTAAATGTTTTTAATCATCTTTTATTCCCAGTGGTCAGCACACACCCCCAAGTTTACAAAAATAAAGTACCCTTACAGAAAGTGCAAATAACAGCTGATCTTTAATGGACAAAAATTTGGTTTTGATCTTCACCAAAAACACTGCTCAGACTAAAAGTAGTTGTGTGGATATCAATACCAGAATACCAATACTTCTGAGTATCAAAAGTATCAAAAGTGCATGTTTTACTGTTTTAACATAGGGAATGTTTACAGTTTTATTGAATTTTATTCATGTAATTTATCCTTATCCTTATCCCCCATGTGCATTCTGTAAATAGTTTATGTTAATAAAAATGAGGTTTTACTTAAAACAATTGCCTACTCTTGCTGGTAATCTAGTCAGAAATCGTACTGGATACCACCAATACTCAGTCCAAAATACTTGTGATTGTATCAATTGAAAATGAACAAGATAATTCACACTTATAATAAGTCTTTCAACAATGAAGAAACACTCCTGTAATATGACAGAACTCTAAGACTGGTTTGCAGCACTGAGATACATTCAATGCATGACTGAATTTACCCGAAGTCCCAGCATTTTCAGTCTGTACATTTGCTAAATTTTTCCATGAAATAAGTTAAAAATGAAAATATCTGAGTTTCATCTAGAGGAATCATGAGTTTCAGTTAAGCCAAGTGGGAAATATGGTGAAACATGCTGAGCATAAAAGTGGAACTCTTAGCTCCCCATCCACTATACAGTTACACCTTTACAAAACAGATCACAAATAAATGAACAAGCTCACATCACTGCCTACAAGTGCAAGACTTTACAAAATCATAGCAGCTGCACAATCCAAATGATAACTCTTGAGGTAATGCAAGTTTAAGTTTGCTACATCATGTTTAAGTTTGCTACATCAAAGGTTTGCTCCCCTACTCTATACAGAAAATCATACATACATAAGATTTAACTACAGTATAATCACTGAATTCTTCACTCCTCAAAAATTAATTTTAAGAATCAGTGACAGTTTGTGAAACTTAATTATAATGCACCACCTTCTATAATATACTTCCAAAAAACTGAAGCCTCTAAAATATGATGTATAATCATAACTACAGGTTATCCTGCATTTTAATTCCTGAACTTGAGCAGGATCTTCAGGAAAAACAAAACAAAAACAACTGCAATCCAGCAAAGAATTAAAGCAACCTCAAGCAACAAAAAGAACATCAATTCAGTCACTGTTCAAACATTACTTTAATGTGCCCCCTTTAATAATGTAGGGAGTGGTGCAGTCACTGCCTGGACTAGTAGGAGGAGTCACCACAGAAACAGCTACAGCAGAAAAGATGGTCCCAGACATTTAATGACAGAGAAACCATTAACAAAAAGGCACTCTTCATAGGCTGCTGCTGCTGAGCTAGATCCTCTTATTAGTGTATTTTTGCCATCTAGTGGTGAAACAAAGGTACTGTTATTACTCTGGGGGAGCTGTTTGCTCAGTTAGTCAGTAAATGAGTGAAAGTAAAAGGCTCACTTGAAGAGGTGCTTCTTCCAGTCATGGCCAAGAAGCTGAAACTCGACAGAGACAGCTGCTATGGGGCATTATTTTGACACTGACAACTTCAGTCCACCAGCTCATAGCACCTGCAGCATCCGAGAACCTCAGAATCACCAGGTTTAGGCCACTTGCGGAGGGTCAAATGGCCAGTAACCCTCCTATCATCCGATTCGGCACAGCCAGGTTCTCCTCTAAAGGGCGCCTATGTGGGGAGAAAGGACAGTGCCGCACACCAGCAGTTGTTCCAAAGTGAGAGGTGCAGAGAGAAAGGGTCAGTCACAGGCCTCACCTGTGCTGCACACCTGAGTGGAGGCCCCCAAGGACACAATTTATCACGTGAGCTTCCCGCACCCTGCATCATCATCAAAATATTTTCATTAGTGAAGCCATTTCCAAACAGGTGATTATTTTTTCCAAGCAAGTAAGTCCTTGTTTCTTGAATAATTTTTGTCTTGTTGCCGTTTTCCTGTTTTGTCCCTGGGAGTGTGGCTGCTTCATGTTATCTCAGCCTGGGAATGGCCCGGGGGAATCTCCTGTGTTTGCAGGTGAGGCACAGTTTAAGGCTCTGCAGGGAGCCCCCAGCAGAGGAGAAAGCCCACACACCCATGAGGAACATCATAATGAAAGCTGGCATCAGGCTCCCCTCATACTGAGGATTCAAGAAAGTCTGAAAGACAGAGAGCCAGGTGATGTTTAGTTACACCGTTGTACAACACCATACATCACAAAGACAAAAAACCCTAAAGATACACAGTGGAAATGCTTTAAGACACGTACAAAAATGCAGCAGAGTTGTCTATTCACAGTCCTTCTTTCCATTGGTGTGAACAGGGCACCAACAAAAACTTCACAGAATCCTTAAGCCAACTTCCGATTCTTTTCAATTGTGCAGAGTGAAAACTATAGACTCTAATCTGTAGCCGTCCATCCAAATGAAAGCAGGACTGAATGGAATGATCAGATTCAGGTTCCAGGGAAAAGGGCTCATGCCTTCCTACTGGAATGATGACTGGTGTGGTCTTACCAGGCAGGACACCAGCAGGTGGCTAATGACCACCGCAGCCACGCCGCTCCACCTCCTCCTCTCACAGGCCTCGAAGAACACCACCCCCCAGAACATGTGGAGCAGGGTGATGGCCATCGTCATGAAGGCTGTGAACATAACGCCACCTGGTCAATCCCCTCCAAAGCATGGTCTGATCAATCCAGTTAGTGGCCTACTATGAACCTGCAAATTCTACACATTTATAAAATGCAACATCTACAATATTAATAAATGACATCAAAACATTTATTAATTAAACATGTACTTACATAAAACAACAATTCCAAATGTATATAATATGAAATCGACAGATGTATGCATTGCAAAATTTACAGCTACCTCTAGAGGGCAAGGTGAAACATTGACAAGGTGCTAGAAACTCTACCTGAAATATTTAGATAATATGCTTTCAAACCTAAAGATTAACAAAAATTAAACTAAACAGTGATATTTCTATTACCTGTAAATAAGTATGTGCACTGATTATCACACAACAAGCATTTGTGTTACTGCTTTAATACTTATCAACAAGACTAACTCAATATGAATTCACTAATCGTCTGACTTACCCTACTCTCAGAGTGCCTTTAGTGTATTCTGTGATTGCAGACAGGGTTATGCAGAGGTGCTCTGCATCTGGCTTTGACCAGTAATTTGATACGGATGGCTGTGATGGTGCAGGCAGGCACCACGGAAACAGATCAGAGGCATGACAGGTGCATGTGACCTGGGATTTTACCTGAGGATATGAAGTAGTGCTGGGAGTCACCATGGATACCAACTGTACCAGGGCCAAAGGAACCTGCCAGGATGTTGATGACGGAGAACGCTCCACTCATGAACCCGAACCCCAGGCCCGATACTGAGAGACACAAACGTTATGAGCAACACTTTTACACATACTCAAACACACACACGCATACAAACACACATGCAAACATACACAGATACACACAGATACACACACCTGTGTCTAAACAACTTCTAACACAATATTGCTGTGGCCTGAATTAGCCATTTTGCTTTTAAGTTATTTAACATAAGGAAGTGTTTACTTGTTTGTTGCTTGTAATGTGTTTTTTCTTTGGGGTCTAGCATAAACTGTGAAACGCCTGGCACTCATAGCGTTGAGCTCATAGTGGACCGCTCACCACACTGGCATCTCGTACCGTAGGCCAGCTGACCCATGGAGATGGGTGTGGTCTCCTCTTGACTGAGAGCCAATAAGCCATCATTTGCTTTTCTGTAGATTAAAAAAATTAATTTAAATAAGAAAGGTCACATCATCATGGAATATAAATAGATTAACACCCTTTTAAAACCAGGGTTGAACTGAGAGGATATTCAAAAATATCCACTGATACTGTTCTGATGTGAAACAATGGCTCCTACCTTCAGATATATAAGCACTGTAATATCAAATTACTTTGAAACTATGAATTTCTTAATGTCAAACAATAAAAACTGAACCCATCTTCCTTGGTGATGTCTGGCAGAGACTCATGTGTCACTATCCATGGCAGCTGGAAACCAGGTACCAAGGTAAGTCCTTTGTGACTAACACACTTAATATCTGTGCAAATATCCCACTGCAGTATAAAACATGAACATTAAAACATTAAACTCAGCCTCTGAATGTCTTTCATGCTCTGTGATTCAGGATGAGGGAGTACTTTTAGCTCCTGAAGGCAGAGTTCTAAATCCATTGTGACATCCAGAATCCCTATTATATCGAGTCACAAAGGCCTTTGTGAGGCAACATGACACACCGTGGGACAGCCTTACTTGAGCAGCTTGTAGAACCCGAGGCGGAAGGCCTCCTGGAGGAACACGGAGAGCACCACACCGAATATGAGTAGGCTTTTCTGTTGGGACGAGCTGTCTCTATCGCTGATTCGCACCACGATGAACCACACCAGCGAAGAGAGCAGTAGCGACACCAGCCAGACGAAGGCGCTAGGACAAACACACAGGACACGCGTTCACCCCCACGCCCACTAGTTGCTGTTGCCACCTGTCCAATTTTACGGTTTGTGCGTTTTATCTCACGTTAGTGCTTAGATAAAAAAGGAAACAGCCTAAATCTCTGGAAAACACCCCAGCCCTAAACTTTGCGGGTTTTCCCATAAGAATTGACTTTCAGAAGACCATCTGACGACTTTCTCCCCTGGTCGGATTGCAACAGTCTCCACAATGCTTTCAAAAGCATTCTCCAGTCACGCGCTATAGAGACTATTGTGCATGGAAAAGGCTCGAGAATTTGGCCAGCGTGCGAGGCCAAATTACTTGGATTGGAACAGGTACCCATACTGCCAGCACACTAGGCTCTTTCATGCCAAGTGGGTTTGTTCGCTGTAACATTTAAGTTATTACAAACCACGCTTGTTTCTACGGCTGGATACTGCAGTGATGTTTTCCTCCCAACTGTCCATAATGATCGACTTACAAGTAATAACTAGCCATGCAAAGGGCTAGCAACACAAGGACAGCCGTCCCTCCAGTTGAACTGGAACAGTCTGTACGATACTAGCAGTAGGAGTGGTTGGGTTAGCAAGTTAGCTAGCCCTTCCAAAACACCATCACATGCGCGCTCAGTTAAATGCAACGGCACAGATTCGTATACATGCACTTACCCAGCGACAAGGAAGATGACCCTCAGCGGGTCCCGAGCAATTATGAGAAGGAATAATGCCAGAGCGGGTCCAAACGAAATTAAAGCACAACCGAAAAACACCGGTGCTGTCATTTTAGATTGTGTCTCAAATCAGGTTACTCTAATGAGATAGCCAGTTCGGTTTTCTTCTTTTCAGACGTGGCATGCGATATCGAAACGAACCAAAAGACCCTTTAACGAGCCAGTCAATTACGATGACATCTCTCCAAACGCGTTACTGCAGTCAGACCTACACATTCGCGATCGTTTCATTACATTCCAGCCCATCTGGATAGCGCACGCATTTCTTCTTCTAATACTTTTTTTGAGGTTACAAGTTGAAACGTCGTTACGCATATTGCTGCCGCCCACAGGTCAGACTGTCTCACAACACGAAGAAGGGCAGACGCATGTTATATCTCGGAATGCAAGCCCGTGGGGAAAAGGAGGTTTATCACTAATCTGTACACTTGACCACAATTAGCTAGGCCGCAGTAATGTTTGCAGAGAGTAAGTGATCACAGCGTCATCCAGGCAGCAATACTGTTCTTTACATTCCCTACCATACAGCGCACACCCCAATATTACATGTTAGACGATTTTAGTTACTAGCACTTCTTACGCACACTGTCAGAGTGTGTGACTGCTTCTGCCAGAGTCCATGCACAAAACGCTGTCGTTCGTGTGCACAGATTTACCAAACTCTCAATAACTTGCAGTGTTAGATTGTGGCCACGAAGGGGAGCCAGTAACATGCTTATCCGTTTTTTTTTTTGTTGTTGTTGTTTTTTTCTTAAGAGTGTAGAGCAGCACTGGTTCCTCGGGCAATAAGGCATATATCTCTGATCCGTGTAGTCACTTGATAGGCTGCTCTCATTCTCCATTTATGAGAAGGACGTTTCGGCATTAGGTGTCTTTCATAATTATGTAATAATTATAAATAAAAAATGCCTTTTTTAATTGTAGAGGCACGGGCAAGGAAATCGTGCTTACTGTAATTTTTCACCCACACACTATTCAGAAATAGCTTGGACAGTCCCATCCATAGCCATCATCCCACAGGTGAATTGACAAAACACCCATATTCCAGTTCCTATTATGTTTTGTGTCCTGTATTAAGACATAACTTTCCAGTTTTTCCATCTGTGAGCATGTGATAAGGTTTGGTGGTGAAATTACCTATATACACAACAATGTATATATGTACATACACATGAATGCTGTCTATATATATAATTTACATTTCAGTGACTGGGCAGATGCTTCTTGCTGT
Organism: Megalops cyprinoides; assembly: GCF_013368585.1. Classification (NCBI taxonomy): domain Eukaryota; kingdom Metazoa; phylum Chordata; class Actinopteri; order Elopiformes; family Megalopidae; genus Megalops; species Megalops cyprinoides. Next base: position 17,807,233 of record NC_050595.1, on the reverse strand, counting down.
CTTTCAATTTATGACATGGATACATAGCGTGCTACTAAAGGAGCAGCGTTTCTCTGTCCCATAAGAATATGTAACTTCTCTTGAGCTTTTAATTTCTCAAAATAATTAGTGATACATTTCAAAATGTTCACTTTTTTCCGTTCTTGTTTGGAATTTGTTACAGAAGACAGTGTACCTCTGATTCTCGGCCGTCAAAGTGTCCGGCTACGATGACGTTGTGACGTCAGAAAATCCCTATAGAATATCTGTGATTCATATTGTATCACTTACTTTTACCATTTCTTAAGGACATGCGTCACAATAGAATGAACAAGCAAAATGAATTGAATTCTTTCACTGAACAGAACCCATAGAGATGCGAAGAAAGACAAATCACCAAAGCGCTCTTCGAAGTTGATTTTATTGGTAAGTATGATTGAGACCAATTTCTGAGCCCAAAATAATTGCATTTTCGACGTTGTATGTCACTGCGCCGCCCAAAGTCGCTGCATAGCACGTAGCTGGAGAATACTGCAAGTAGCCCGTGTTATTTTCATATAAACAACATCTGGATCGTGTGCGACAGAACAATTACCTTATACTTAAAACAAGATATGCGATAAAACGGCAATAGGACAACCAGATGTATACAGTGCATAATCATGGCGAGAGAACTGATTTTATAAAATCCGTTTTAGTGGTGTAATTAACGTACGATTCCCTCACACGTCTCGATAGTTAGACTATATACAAAACCACTGAGAAATATACGTGTATAATGTACCTGGGTAGGTTACCTCTTGGAAGCATTGACTCTGTCAATGTAAAGGTGTGGGAGAAAATATAGGTGGCATTCTAATTTTACAACACACGAACTGGCTACGTAACTTGCCAAGTGTGTGCATGTGCGTGCATGTACCTTTACTCACATGAGACACTGGAAACGTTAACAGGGTGGTGTTTCATATGTGATAACCACTGTTTTTTTAGCTATACCTCAGTGCAGAAATACTAATCAATGGGGTGCTTTTGAACCAGGAAGAATGCATAGTTTTAACATGTCATTTCATTTGGTGCAATTGTTTTAAATGCATCTTAAGTTTTGATAGGATTGTAATTAGTCTTTAATATTTTTTACAGTTCACAATTAGCCACACACTGTGTTGACAGCTCTACAAGCCTGCTCTTTCAGTGTGTTGTACTGCCAAGCTAAAAGAGTCTAAAAGCCATGCTCAACCTGCCCGTCTCCTAGAAGCAGAGAATGAGGAGGTGGTACAGGAACAGGGGGCTGCAGGAGAAGGTGGAGGAGCAGGCGATCAGGAATATCAAATGGGAGTGTGCAACACATTTTGCCTTTCAGCAAGACCTGTTCCCTGAGAGAGAAGGGATGGAGGGGAGGATAGAGAGGGTTGAGAGGAGGATAGCAAGGGCAAGAGAACCCATCTTGATGGAGGTGGAGCAGAGGATGGCGATGAACTTTCAGGGGTGGAGGGGCCAAGGGAGGGTGGGGCCAGAGGCTGAAGAAGAGATGGGGAAACAGGAGAGGAAGATGACCGCCAGGGACAGAGGGAAGGAGAGAGCGAGGGGGGAAAGACAGAGGCAAATGGAGAAAGTGAGAGAGCAGGAGAGGGAAACAGGGAGGAAGGAAAGAAGGAGTGAGCTCAAGGGGATGATGGCACAGGAAAGAGAGAGGGAGGAGGACAGACGCAGACAGAGAGAGGAGGCCAGGGAAATAAAAGAGAGGGAGAAAGAAAGAGAATGGTGGGAAAGAGAGGAGCAGAGAGTGTGGGAGATGAGAAAGATGAAAAGGAAGGAGAGACAACACCAGAGAGAGAGGGAGGAGCAGAAAAAGAGGGAAGAGGAGAGAGGGGAGAAGCAGAGAGAGAGATTGAGGCAAATGGAGAGAGAATATATTGAGAGGAGGGCTGCGAGACTGAGGGAGTGGGAAGAGAGGAGAGAGAGGAAGGAGAAGAGTCCCTTGAGCATCTGGAGGAGAAAACTGCAGGGGTGGCTTGGACAGTGACGTTAGGAAGATGGGCACGGAAAAGGAAACAGGACGAATGGAGACATTAAAATGAAGAATCAGATTTAGTTCAGTTTGCACCCTGTCACGGTGTATTTTTTAATTGCATAGTCCGTTTTATGGCATAGCATGCAGCTGCACCCATTTTAAGCCCTTTGATTTTACTCCTGTTATGTGTATACTCTGGTTGACTGAACAGCATCACACCAGTTGTGAGCATATGCAATTATCAGGAGTTGTCTGCAGATACAAATATGGTATCCAGACACCCTTTAATTATAAGAGTAGCTGGGGAGGAGAGACAGGCACTGGCATTCAGGGCCTTTATTCTTTGGATTAAGAGGAGAGATTTGGAAAATTGGAAAATGAGTGCAATCATTCATTGGAGATTTCCAAAACAAAGATTAAGGAGAGGAGGCTCCACACTAGTCCCTACCTAACAGCCTGATACCTGCAACTTCAGTTTCCTTGGCCACTTTACATTATATTAGATTCATTTAGCAGAATGACATGAAAGAACAGAAGTATATCCATTCAAGTTGAATGAGCAACAGTGTTAGACCAGGCTAACAACACTCCCAGACCAGTGAGTGTGAGCATAACACCATTCAAGCCCTACCACAAGTTAACTTTTGCAATCTGACTAGACAGCCTCGAAACTATGGGAAGCCAAGCACACACACTACCTTACATCACAGTTAGTAGGTAACAGAATTCAACACATCGTGCTATTACACATGAAACAACCAGCAAGTAATGCAAGTAGCAGGTGTTAGAGGTGGGGATTGAGGTGGAACTGAGATGTGGTCTGACGAGGTGGGTCTTCAGTCTGCGGTGGAACATGGGCAGTGATTCCGCTTCCCTAACCTCCATGGGGTGTTCATTCCACCACTGAGGGACCAGTGTAGACAGCGATCGTGTCTGAGTGGACTGCCCTGTCAGGTTGGGACAGTCAGTTGCCCAATGGTTGCAGAGCGTAGTGATCTTAGCAGAACACATGGTTTGAAGATCAAAAGTATGGGGGGCCTGACCCATTCACTGTCCTGTATGCCAGCACCAATGTTTTAAACTTGATGTGAGTGATAACAGGAAGCCAATGAAATGAGGTGAGGAGGGGCGTAACTTGACTACATTTAGGGCAATTGTAGACAAGTCATGCTACTGTATTCTGAATTAGTTGTAGGGGTTTGATTGAACAAACAGGAAGTCCAGCAAAGAGGGAGTTACAGTAGTCCAGGCTTGAGAGGGCTAGAGCCTGAAGTAGGAGCTGTGTAGAATACATAGTGAGTTATAGATGGATTCTTCAGATGTTGTACAAAAAGAATCTGCATGCCCAACTCACTGCTACATCCTGAGAGGAGATGCATATTCTCTCTGGGTTTGTAGTTAAAATGCATCCCTCCTCTCTCCAATTCCAAGCCATTCATTCTTCCAGAAAAAAACACCCTGAGATGCAAACTTTTTGTCCACAGTTTTCTTGTACTAAATAAATGTTCATCTGTGTGACCTCAAAGCTGCTCTCTTGTTCTTCTCTGGTAACTCTGTCCCCTTTTGACCTCATATTTAGCAGAAAGAAAACTTTCAGAACAAGAAAATGTGTACCACTCACAAAGTGAGTGGTCCACATCAGTGCATTCAGACAAAATGTACCTCCAGCTTATTTGGTGACTGTCATTAATTAGAGATCTTTATGCTAAGAAAGCAGTTGAGCTGACAATGTCATACTGACTAACAGCAGCAGCTCAGAGCTGCCTGAGATTCACTGACATCATTAGCAGTCCAGGGTAACCTTGAAAGTTTCAGTTTCTGTATCTGGAGAAAGAAAACAAGGTTGTTATTGAACTTCTTCAATAAGTTCTTTCTAAGGAACTTCTAAGGAACTTTCTTCGGAACACTTAAAACTAAGTGCTTTCTTGGAAAAACAGACATTACATTACATTACATCATTTGGCAGACACTCTTTCCCAGAGTGATTTCAAAATAAGTATATCACAATGCTAAGAGCAGTTATTGAAAAGTACTACATTTATAAAAATACTGAGTTAAGTGCTAAACTAGTGGAGTGCTTTTTTAAATAGAAAAAAAGAGATAGCATAGATAGAGAGGAAGGTAGACTAGAGATAAAGCTTGAAGAGATGAGTTTTCAGTTTTCCCTTGAAGGCAAACAGGGAGTCTGTTCTACGAATCTCAGCAGGAAGCTCATTCCACCAATGTGGAGCAAGTACTAAGAAGAGGCGGGTCTGAGTGATGCTGTCCTTGTATTTTGGGACACAGAGGCGACCCGAGGTAGCAGAGCACAGCGCTCTTACTGGCTTGTAACGGGGGCTGATCCATTGAGTCCGTTAAAGGTTAGCAACAAGATCTTGAACTTGATCCTTGCTGCAACCAATAGGAGGGACCCAAAGAGAGGTGTCACATGGGCCTGCTTGGGCAGGCTGAACATCAGTCGAGCCACTACATTCTGGTAAAGTTGCAGCGGTTGGATGGTATATGCTGGGAGGCCAGCAAGCAGCAAGTTGCTGTAGTCCCGATGTGACAGGGTGAGAGCCTAGATCATGAATTGGGCTGTGTATGTGGAAAGGTACTGTCTGATCTTCCCAGACAGAGGGAGAAGTTGTCACAATTATAACAATAGCATGTTATAAAAAAAAAAAAAACTTGCCTGTTCAGCTGTGTGACAATAGGGGCAGGTGTTTTTTATTGTCACCACGGCAAACATCCAGGACAGTTGGAATTTCTGTTTCTTGTTATTGAACGATAATGTGTAAGCAGTTGAGCCCACTGATGTTGATAGGAAATGACACTCACCTATTTTTTTGTGCTTCATTGACAGAAAGGATGTATACAAGCCTTTAGCTTTTTCTTTAGTGGTTTTCACAATTTGTTTCCAGTGACTCTGCATTTGTAAATTTGTGTTCCCTTAGAGCTTTTTAAACATCTCTCCATATACGGAATATATGCTATATAATATTTCATATCTCATTCCTATTCCTTAGCTTGTGAATTGGGATCGAATCGAATCGGGGCATCTGTGCCAATACCCAACCTTAATAAGGATGACACCTGCAATTAAAAGGGAGGATTCAGGAGCTTTGTGGACAAGAAGGGGAGTGGTTAACATGCATACCACAATGCCTTTTGTCGTTTCTCTTGGATTTTATCTGCCAATGACTGACTCTGTACTAATTGGCCACTATGGTGTCACAGTACTCACAGAATGTTTCAGCTGCACCAACAGTCCACTAATTTAAGTTATAGTATCCATCATTGGTCAGAGCTCAGTGACAGTGATAGAGCCATAATCATCCCTCATGATTAACATGGAAAACACATTGTGGGACAAGGGACCTTTTATGTATATAATGGGAAAATAGCTGAAGCAAAGAATTGAATATAGAATTATTTTTGTCCTGAGGGGGGTTTAATGAACCATGGGAAATAGCAGAATTTGAAATGCATGTGATATTATCTGGGATTCAGAGCTATTATATCAACAAATGCAGTCATGGCCCATTGTACACATTAAGTATTCAAAATGTGATCATAAATCTGGTCAGAGGTGTTCGATCTTTAGGCTGAAGGAAACACGCTGCCACTGTCCTCCTTTGCTATGATTGAATGTGCTGAAATTTCAGGTGTGGGATGTAATTCAGATGCTCTGAAACCGGTGCATGAAACACAGTGTAAACTGATAAGAAACTGGTACTGGCCAGTAAAACATGCTTATATCCCAGCATGCATTGCTATGGGAACACAGTACGATAACATGTGCAGGGTGTTTACAGCCCTGGTACATCTTGTACCCATGCAGTGAATGCATTGATGGATTATGGCCAGCAGGGGGAGACAAATAACGCAATACATTCAGAGATTAACCTTGCTCGATCTCTTCTGAGAACGCAGTCTTGTGGAACAAGAACAAACGGAGAACACAGCCGTTTAATACGCATCCCAAAACAACACTACCGTCATTTCAATGCTTGGGTTTGTCTGTCCCTTATTCTCTGTTTACTCTAGTACGATTGTATTTATTGTTATTACTATTTTATGTTTTATGCATATTTTATCCGCATTTTAATGTTTCATTCTGTTTAAAAAATTGTTCGGAAGTTTTGCGCATTGTAAGTAAGGTAATGCCCATAAACCGCTATTTTTATCATGAATCTTGAATTAAGTATAGTGAAGGGAATGTAAGGATTGAAAGAATTAGAGCATTGGATTCGTTAGTAATTCTATAGGCGAAGCCGGTTTATCTTTACATAAAAACCAGGGGGAAAAAAAAAACAGTTTACCTTCACCCAACGTGGATGCGGATCGCACCTACAAGGCTGAAAAAACTTGATATAGGTGATCATTCTCAATCTTTATTTTTTTTCTTTTAAAGAACTACACCAGGTCCCGTTTTAATGATTACATCACAATTGTTTGAAAACACATGTCCTTCCTATACTTTTCAGCACTGTATCTCAGAATGCCTAAGAATAAGTCAGCTGTCTGGTCAGTTGGATTCAGGGAACAAAAACACTTTCTCCATGCTATTCTAATGGCACTGGAAACCAGAAAACCAAAGTGGTCTGAACGTTTCCACAGATTTGTCAGCCTGGAAACTATATCTTCCCCCTAAGGCCACTGCAAGAGAGACTGCAGTAAAAAATAATATGAGACACACCTGCTCCCTATCACCTCCGTCTGCAGCTCTGGGCCCCCGTTTCTACCTCCCTAGGGGAATGGAGAGCGGGGCACATGGTGACCCCAGAGGGGTTGGAGGGGGTGTCATGGGGGAGCATGTGGGAGGATAAACAAGCAGCCTGGGAAGTTGGGGGGTGGGGTGGGGGGGGTATCCCAAGTTCAGGCTCAGATCTGAACCAGGGCTAGTACTGAAGAGACTGACTGTTCAGCGACAGGGATCACATAAAACCCTCACTCAGGAGTGTAGGTCTGTAGAATAGTGCAGTTTATCTGCTTACCATTTGTACTTACCCTGGGTGCCTTGCTTAGGCTATATTGCAGTATTGCAATATATTATCCATGTGTGCATATTTACACATTTATGGTCAAATATTGTTTGAGTGTCCTGGGCTGAGTCAGACCCAATCCTTGATGTAATGATGCATAAGCTCCTTATCAGGTTTGGGGCAGTGTGATGCTCTCTGAATTAGTCACAGACACACAAAGCCCCGGTACACACCCCCGCCCTTCTGTCTCTATTGTGCTCCCAGCTGAGACCCCCCCCCCCGTGTCCCTGCACTCAGACCACCACAATGCCACTATCGTCCATCGGATTGTTGGGGGTCGTTGCCCATTCAGTCTGCCGTCACCCCAATTGTCCAGAGCAATTCCTCAGACCTGCGCCTGTCCCACCCCTGCCTGCCGCAGTCCATCTGCCCGAAATCCACCCCCCCCCCCCCCCCAACTCCACACACACACGTACACACTCTCACACACCCTCCACACCAGCTGGCCTGCCATCCAATCCCTACGGGTGTAAACAGGTGCTGGGCTTCTGCAGACAGCACATGGCTACACACACTGCTGCTCCAACCTGCCCCCAGGACTCACGGGAGGGAGTCTGGGTTTGATGTGATTGTAGTTGTTCTCAGTATTGTTTTTGGCTCTTTGTTGCTGTTGTGATTTCATTGTGTTAGTTTTTGTTCATAGTTGTGACAAGGTTGTGCTTGTGGTTGCGTTTGGTATGGTTGTAGTTGTTATTTTTATGTTTTTAGTTGTTGGTTCTTTGTTGCTGATGTCATTTTAGTTTTGGTTATGGTTGTTTTGTCATTTTAGTTTTGGTTATGGTTGTTTTTGTTCATTGCTATGGTCATGGTTTGGTTGTGGTTGTTGTTGTTCATTATGATTTTTAAGGTAATGGTTGCTGTTGTTGTTAAATCAAGTGCAGCAACCTTTAAACCTTGAGCTGAGACCACTATGCCACTAACCTCTATTAGAACTGGAATGGCTCTTCCTAATCTCACAGATCACAAACCACCTGTCCAGCTCTAATAGAGTTCAGTGGTCTAGTGCGTTAATCTGAAGATTTAAACCCCTGCTAAGGGAATTAAAACTGAGCCAGCATGTTTGTTGTGACTGTGGTTTTTGCTACCTGCAACACTGGACCAGAGATTGCCTCTGTGTATCTGTCCATCTTTCACTGAACAGGATGACAGTGGAGATTGGTTTTGAAGAAAGCTGGCAAAATTATTTCCTGTGCAACAAAGAAGAAATGATATGTTTTCACAGCTGCTATGACAACTTTTAAGGGTGGTGGACATGTGTACTCTAACTAGTGGAACTCTATTTGTAGTTTTGGCATTTGTCATGGTTGTAGTTGAGGTTGTGGTAGCATTTTCACTCAGTGAGTGCACAGTGCTTGTTGGAGATCTGGATGCCATACTACTTACATAAGGTGTGCAAACATTAAAATAATTGTACAGGAATGACCTTATGCAGATATGGCTGTGCAGTTATACACCCAAAACACCACATGCCTGTCTAAAATGTGTCATACAAAACACAAGAACTGTTGTTCATTCCACTATGAACCTCACACTGCAAACCCTTTGGATTTTAAAATAGTGTGGTTTGCTATTTATTTGTAAGAGACATGTGTCTTTTAATTCTTGTGGTAATACGACAGCTTATGCAGTTACCGCTGACGTTAATTTAATTAATCGCATTACAAAATATGTAATTAACAGTGTGAGGTAAAAGTAGATCAGCTGAAAGGATATTTAAACCTTATTGACATTGACTCGCTTCCACACTGGTAATTTAGGCGAGAGTGAATTAAATGACACTCTTGAAGTTAAAATTAAATTCAATTTTTGAAATGTCTTTGTGTAACTGTTGACCCTAACCCTTATTCAAGGGAGGAAGTGTGCAGCCCTGCCAAGATTTAAAAATACACACTGATGGTGGTCTAAAATAGATAAAAGGACAACAGGCTGCCAAGCTCTGCTTCTGGGCATGCCTATTTATAGCACAGGCAGTGTGCAGTTTACTGAGAGCAGGAGCAGTGAGCACTTATCAACATAACTGTACAAATAGACCACATGTCTGAGGGCCAACATGGTTACATGTGGATAACAAATTCCATTGACCCTTTAAGTTTTGGTAACAACTGACCAAAGGGGTTAACTTTGAAAGGACGTTGAACAAAATTTCTGACAGGAAGGTATTTTCTTCTGTGTTTTTTTTTTTTTTTTTGAGACAGTATTTGCATCCTGCCATTTTCTCAGCCTCACCAGGGTGCTTTCACAACGTTTCTTTGAGGAGAAACTGATGTTCCTACACACACGAATACTCCCTGGTTTTAATAAATAAGGACACGTAATCCTAAAAAAGACATAACACTTTGGGAAATTGTTTCAGGGGTGGGTTTATACACATATACACGTACACACACCACTCACAACAGTCACAAAGGTTTTTGAAAACTACATTTACAGCACGGAAAGCTATGTTTTAGACATACACATTCAGTTCTACAGTGTCACATGCCCAGAGGATGACATCTGGGAGGTATGGTGGGGAGACTGACACCCCCCCTCTCCCCAGCTCTCTCATAACAGGCTGGGGGCTGAGAGAGACACTGCTGAGAGTCGCCCACGGATTTGGGATATTCCCCAAGCAAAGAGCCAGGACAAGCTAGGACAGGCCTGAATGCGTGCCTGCCTAACCACCCCCCCCCCCCCAGTCCAGGCGCCCCTGTAGCTTGAGTCTGGATAACATCACACAGATTATAGACTGGAAACTCCATCCAGAGAAATATACACTTTAGAGTAAAGCCAAATCTCTCCACAGACACACAGACATAGGCATAAACACACGCACACACACGCACACACACGCACACGCACACACACACACACACACACACACGCACACACACGCACACACACGCACACACACGCACACGCACACACACACGCACACACACAGCCAACCACGCACAGACAAAAACAGCCACACACAATCACATATTATAACACCGACCTTCAAAAAGTTGATTTTTTTATTACCTCCTTGTTTTTTCGTAAATGAAAAGAAACATTTGTTGGTGTTTTTTCACAAACATCAAAATGGGACTACCAGTGAAATGTGCAAATCTGATGTGTGTTATGATATGCATGAAGTACGTACAAGTACAACTGAGCAATCCATGCCTGTCCTACAAAGAGCCCCCACCCCTCCTCCTTCAGTCATGGTGTATGCTGACTTTACTGCCAGCCAGACCTCTTTATCAGAGTGAACAGAGAAATACTCAACCTTTATGAAAAGGGTGCCGCTCAAAGACTCCCAAAGAATCATTTAGAAACCCTCTTGTGTCTGTAAAAGTATGCGGTTAAGTCTGGTGATTTTTTCACAGTTTAAAAAGCCGAGTGAAAAGCAAGGCTCACTCTGGCTCTGTCAGTGAATCATCCTCCAGTGAAAAGATCTGTGAGCACTCTCTCATCTTTGCTACAATAGTCTGGCATTAAAGTCCATTTCAACAGTTTCACACTTTAAACTGCTCACGTTCTACGTGCTAGATCTTTATACAGTAATGTTTCACAGATATCTCTGGGTCTGAAGAAGATATGGATTTACATTTTAACACTAAAACGGCATTTGAACAAAAAAGGACATGCCCAGGGTTAATTAAAAAATAACATTTCTACTTAAGAAAAACGAAAACGGTAGTTCTCATTTCGTAATGTTATGGAGAGGATATCTCGGATAACTGTAATGAAAGGCTCCATCAGATGCTTTTGTGACACCCCGTTCCTGTGCGCCTGTTTCCCAGTGAATTTTTCAAAGAGGTCCACTCTAAACCATCATCTTTTTAACAAACTCTCCCTTCGCTTTCCATTGTACATTCTATGTATGTCTGTACTTGTATTTCTTGTGCAAATAAACCAATCCAATAGAAACCAAAATTTCGAATGTACGATGTGTTTCTCTTCAAGTGAACGTGCTGACCTTGTTTAGATGGTTGCTAGTTTAGAACTCCTGAAACGAAATTCTGTATCTTTTTATGATTAACAAATCGCTGGGACTCGTCGCAGACGACCATAATATTAGCAACAACGTCCTTTCTTGCAAAATAATTTAAAATTAACGAACGTATTTCAGCCTTGGCTATAGGAAGTAGGAGAGTGCATGTAGAAATGTTTCGTAATATATAAGTTTCAACGACCACCAATCCGCAGACTCAAGTATCAAGTAGGATAGCTTGCACGAATGACATGGACGGTGGGAACGGTTATAGTTTGATAAGGAAACATTTATAAAAAGTCACAACTTGTCACACATTTATTGTCATTCAACTTAAAAACAAAAGCCAATCAAGGGTTTTGTGAAAATAACTCTAGGAATGGCGGTACTGTGACCTAACCTGGTTAGACCCGTCATGCCACTACCTGTGGGACACTTTGGTCGCAGCGGAATTGGTCTACAGTAGCAGACCGAGACTTTCTTTCTCAGTTCGTTGTCTGTTGGGCTGAGGACCGCGCCGAGCTCGTCCAAAATTTGCATTGGAAGCAGACTGCTTTAGAGACTTTGGTGTACTTAGCCACACTGCCACCGAGGGCGGATGACTCTTCAAAGCAAAGTGTGCACACAAAGCCAAACTTTGTCAACTACAGTCCGGCGCTCGAGAAGACGGCAGCCTTCACTGTCGTTCTTCTTGTGATTTTCCGAGAAATTAATTAAAAGCGAAAACATATGCCGCTTGTCTTCATTTTGTGAATGTTTCAAAGCAGATGAAAGGACAGAGCCAGTGGCGAAGAACTACGTTTCGTTGCGGATTGTTACCAGCGAGCTGAGAGTGCAACAGCGTAGTGATGCGGACTGAGCTGTCTGTGTGCGGAGAAAATTGGAGCAATCAAAGTTTCGCAGTGTCCGAGCGTGTGTGTGTCTGATTTATGTTTTTATCCGCTTTTTATTTTTATTTTCGGATTATTGTTAAACCAAGGAGAGGGCTGTCCGCTTGTTAGGTAAAAACATATACAGAATCGGGACTTTTGAGCCTCAAGATGTCAATTTTGCCATTTACACCCCCGATTGTGAAAAGACTTCTGGGCTGGAAGAAGGGCGAGCAGAACGGACAGGAGGAGAAATGGTGCGAGAAGGCTGTAAAAAGCCTGGTGAAGAAGTTGAAAAAGACCGGGCAACTAGATGAGCTGGAAAAAGCCATTACCACCCAGAATATCAACACGAAATGCATCACAATACCGAGGTGAGGCTCGCCTGCGATCGGCCGCCACATCCACGATCCGTGCGTGCTGGAGCTAGCCAGCCCAGCTAGCTGTATTTATTGACACACTGATAGTTTTGACAGCGCCAGAAAGGCTTGCCCACAGCTCGCTAGCTAGCCAGCTAGCTAACACAGATCGCTAGGTAGCCGCCGATGTCGATGTCTGTCTCTCTAAGACGGAAACTGTCGACAGACTTCGATTAAGAAAAGAAAAAAATATTTGTGCTGTGTGGGGCTGGTTAGATATTGGCCGGCTGGCAAGGGGGAAGCTCTAAAAGCATGAGCTAGATGTATAGTTAGCCGCTTGGAGTTGAACTTGATTGAATGACTGCTTATGTTGCTCGAGCTGAATATCTTACTACCAAACTAAATATGTAACGTTAGACTCTGTTGTGTTTAGCTGGGTATCTACTCATACATTTCCAAGTGGTTAGCGGTCTAATTTGAAACAGGTCAATCATGCCGTTTTACTTTGTGGTTAACATTACCTACCTCGCAAGCTGGGTATTTAAACCAACCAACGAACACTAGCTGGCTGGACGTGTTATGTTGACAGTTTGACATTGAATATGATAATAACTGTACTAGGTAGCGTGAACTTTATGTTTAGCTGATATAGTTTCTGGCTAGCCGTAGAGCCAACTATTCAATTGCTCGCTAGATTTCTGTAGTTTTTAGCAGGAAAGATATCGTAAAGGTATTAAATATACTTAACTAGTAGTGAAGCTAAACCAGCTATGTGGTTTACTACGGTGTTGAGACTACATTGCATTGCCGTACGGTGCACACAATGGCGATTACGCGAGTTCTCAGGGCTGATTGCTAAAGCAAATATGTGTAATTTAGTAGCAAAATCTCATCTGCGTTTCGGTTTGAAATGGCATGTCAGTGCACATAAAATACAATCCACACTAGCGAACTAATGCTGGCGATATGTTACATAACGTGTCCCCGATCTGGGGCATTTGCTGGCGAGCTGCGTAGGCGAATATCGGAGTGTGATCAGTTTGTTTTCGTCTTTCTCCAGCCCGTGTGATTAAATAGTAATGCAATTCCCGCATCTTTGATGTCAAGTCGCGGCTTACTGCGAAAGTGCATTTTAATTTTATAGCCGTGTCCCGTAATCTATGAACGTTGATAGTGTGTGCATCCCTTCACAATCCCCGTTTAAGAACGAACGAATTTAACGTTAGCATTACTGTGTGGTGAACGTTTTTAAATGGCACAGTAGCGTTTTGAACAAATTCAGAGCCCTTTGGCTTCTGTAAAATCGTACATGTATCAGGCTAGGTGAAGAGGCCACTTGTTTTGTTGATGTGTTTTTTTGTGTTGGTGAACCCTAGCTAAGCGAATCACTTGAATGAAGGTGGATTAGATGAGGTCAGGTCAGGGTACTTTAGCTTGACTTTAAACGAATAACACGTGACGCGTTATGTAGCTGGCTAACTAGCTATGCAATAGACTACCTAGCTGATGAGTATTGGCTAGTTAGCTAACTAGCTAGCTGTTTGTTTCGTAGACTTAAATTGCCTCGCTAGCTTGCCACATGGCGAGATGCCCTTTAAGACAAAATGAATTAAGGAGCTGTTATCAAAGCTACGACAGCATGAGCCAGGTCGTATGGACTTGACATGATTTCACCTCTTCTATGGCCTAAGTGAATTTTCTTACAGTTTCACCCTTGTTTGCTAACTTTGACATTTGAACCTTGCCTGGAATTTCACACAGTGGCCTCTTAGGTCTCAGTTTCCTAATCGTTGCTCAGAAGTTTACGGTGCTGAATTTCGCAGTGGATATTCAACATATTACGTAGAGCGTCTGAAGGCAGTGAATTTTTAATGGTAGATTTTTTTTCCAATATTTAAGTCAAGTTGCATTTACCATGTAAATATTTTTGCAGTTCACTACGGAAGAGCAAAAACCAATTTCGCAGTTCCATTTAGGAACATTTTGAATTATTGTGACACGTCTCACTGTTTATCATTTATATACAGCGAGTTGTTTTTCCACTATTGAAAAATACCGTGTGTGGAAAATGTCCAGATCAACTGTCAAGGGGGATTTATGAAACCATAATTGGCTGTAGAGGGTTTTTCCAGTACTAGGGCTTTGTTCAGTATGACAAAAGTACCACTCACTCCTGGCACTCTTTGTATTTTTATTGCTTTCAGTAAGTGATGCTTCTGGGTTTTGACAGGAGAGGATATTATTTGTAGCACGCAGGGTGGATAATATCTGTCTTGTTTTGTCCAGGAAAACAGGCCTGATTTGGCCCAGTGTGGGGCCCATGTGGTCTGCAGATTGGGCCCTGAGTGGGCTTCCCACAGTGAGCCCATGAGGGGTTTGCTCATTGAGACCAGATAAGGCCCCAAATTGAGGTACCCAAGTGGGAAATGCACACTTCTTGCTAGCGGCCTACACCAAATCCAAACCTAGCCCACACCTACCTCAAGCAGCCCACATCAAACTCACACTTGCTTCAGGCAGCCCACCACATATCCACAGTGGTATTACCTGTGTTAGAACCCAGCATGGGTTATGAGTATACTATAGACAGCCCACAGTGGGCACATAGAAACATGCTTGCTGGACTGGCTGTCTAGCAGGAGTTGGCCTGTGAGTGCACATCTCGTAATAGCAGCGATTGTTGTATCGTGCATCCGTACAGAGCTGGCGTGAAACAAGCCATTTTTGGACGGGTCAATGGGTTTATCACAGAGTGCCGATGGATTCCTACGCTTCTCGGGTAGAAATTGCCCATCGAAGCGAGGTGAGTGAAACCGACCTGCGCCATGGCGTAGTGGGGTCGTGCAGGGACAGGACGCCGTGCGGAAAACACCATTGATTATATAAACGGAATGTGCCGCTTTTGTTGTTTTCCTAACCCGGAGAAAATTGCGCCTTGGTGTGGGAGCTCCGTCACGCTCCCCGCTGTAGGTGGGGAGGCGGCTTCATTCACCCAGGAGAAGAGGGCCTGTGATGGGGGCGCATGAGGCAGGAACGGGCCGGTACCGCTTGGCAGATTTTCACATCAATTTTTCATCACCATCATGACTCTCCTGTCACCAGGGAAGGGAAGATTCACCTGTCTGGCTTCAATACCGATCTTCAGTGCTGGCTACAGCAAGTGAAGTCTGCTAAGGGCAGGTGTAATGTAGTGGTTGAGCTGGAGGTTGGGATCTCCAGTGAGGCAGTGCCGTTGTGCCATACAGCAAGGCAGTTAAGATTAGTGCAGGTGTAGAAAAGGATCATGTCCATTGTCACATTCAAGCTGACATGCCTATATATGTAGACACTATGTTATAAACGTGAGCACACAGACAGAGTCCGTATGGCTCTAACTAAATGATGCCATCAAAACGTTGCAGGCACCAGAATGCCCTCAGAGCACAGCTGTGTGTGACTGGTGTGAGTGCAGCAGAGCCCCTGCTGGAAGCACAGGACTGAAACGCTGCCGGCTCCCCCTCTCCATCTTACACTCTGTTTCCCTGCGAAACGCCCTGCTCCTCTTTCATCTGACATCTCTTTGCCTGCTGTGTGTCTTCAGCATGCAGTGTGTTAGCCAGCTCACAAGCTAAACATGCCTCCCCTTTCCCTCTCTCTCTCTGCACGGTTTCTGCCTTCTCACTGCTCTTTCTGCTGATGGCATGGCTGCTTATTGTGCTGTAGTTTTCCAACATCAACTGTCGTAGAGCCCACCCCCCCCCCCCCCCCAACACACACACCAGAAAAAAGCCCCAAGCCCCCACTGAGCTGAGCCAAAACATGGGCTGAGTGGACCACAGCTCAAGTGTTTAAAAAAAGGGGTAGAGGTGCCCTTCAAACCACAGCAAAAGAGCCCCCCCCCCCCCAAAAAAAAACAGAGAAAAAAAGAGCTCACATCTAGTACCACATGATCTGTATCAGGGTGGGATTGGCGTGGTGGGATTTTCAGCTCTGAGAGCAGAGCGTACCAGTTTGTCACCTGCGGACTCCAAGCAGGGCACCTTGCCAGAGATGGGATTTCAGTGTGAAAGCGCCCTGTTATGCTGGCCTGGGGAATGGACCATGAATGGGAGAGAGTGGTGCCAGGGTGCACCATGCCTGGCTCAGACCCTCCCCGTGGTACAACTGTTTAAAACAAAAAAAAAAGAAAGGAAAAGGCTTGGCTGAAGGTGGGGCAGTGGCTGTTATTGTGTGCGTTGAGGCCCTGCTCTGCGAGGCTCTGGTTTTGCTGTTTATCTTTAGTCAGGAGGCGCAGCTCTGTGAAAGCCGGGCTGTGGAGCAGAGATGACGCTTAGTCATCCTGAGACGCGCTTGCGGTCGTTTCCGCACGCGGTACCCTCACGCCTCTCGGATGGAGCTTTGTGGCGGTGGAAGCTTTTTAAAAAATTCTCTGTCCAAAATTACACCTCAACAGACCTCTGTCCACCAAAAGAAAAAAAAAAAAACAACAACAGAAAGTTGTGAAGTGCGTCATACAGTTCCAGGGAACCTTCTGAATGAACGTCAGCGTTCCCACACAGAAGTGCTCACTTTCCCATGACTTTCCTCTCTGTCTGATGCTGGCCTCGATGCCCCTGGACTCTGTGCTGTTCCAGCCTCTCTGGGTCACAGAGGTTAGAGGTATTGTGATGTCATCTGAGAGGTGCAGATGGGTACACCCCCCCCCCCCCCCCCCCCCCTCCCCGTAGACGGTTGCCAGGGGAGATGGATTCCTCACAGCTAGTTTATGGTGGGGAATTCTTCGGAGCCTAAGCCAGAGCTGTTGTTCAGTCTTGTCCTTACTTGTTGCAAAGGTTAGGCTAGGTGCTTGTGTGTGTGTGTGTGTTTGTGTACGTGTGTGTGCGTGCTGATTCAGGATTCAGCAGGCAGTGAGATAAAATGAAAGTGAGGGACAGAGAAAGGTATGAGGTAAAGGAAAAGATTGATGCTTAAATGAGAGAAGGGACATTTCCTTTTCTCCAGTGGGAAATATGTAGTCATATTTGTGTGTGATTATGTTTGAATATATATACCTTTCATGTACTCCGGTCCTGATTGTAGAGAGAAAAATGTCGGGACGTTTCAGGTCTTGGTGTTTGTGAACCTTTTTGATATTCAGATTCTAATCACTTCTTTTTTGAGGTGTAGAGGCTACATCCGCAAAAAAAAAAATGTACACCCATCAAATAAATGTCTGGTACACTGCAAGACAAAGCAGTGCGGTGTGCACATACACGTCTCTGACAGAGGGGGTTTCTGGGCCCCAGAGTCATTCGGAAACTACCAGGCAGTTTCACACCCGGCGCCTGCGTGCCGGTGCGTCTCTGCTGTGCAGCTGAAGTGTGCAGGCAGGCTGGTGTACCTGCAGCAGAAGCAAATGCAACGCTCTTTTGAATCATGCTGCTCAGGCTGTTGCAGGATGGTGCTGTTTCACCACTGTAAAGAATAAGAGTGTGTGCTTGCATGCTTGTGTGTAATGTGTGTGTGTGTGTGTGTGTGTGTGTGTGAATGTGTGTGAATGTGTGTGAATGTGTGTGTGTGTGTGTGTGTGTGTGAATGTGTGTGTGAATGTGTGTGAATGTGTGTGTGTGTGTGTGTGAATGTGTGTGTGTGTGTGTGTGTGTGTGTGTGTGTGTGTGTGTGTGTGTGTGTGTGTGTGTGTGAGTGTGTGTGTAGATGTGTAAAGAGAAGGTTGCAGGTTTGAGTCCCAGGCTGGCTTCTGCTTCGCCCTCAGAGGCTGCCAAAGCTGTCTGAGTTAACCAGCATAAAGGGAGCTCACTACACTAATGAATACCTTCTGCATGAAGGGAGTGTGCTATGCTAATGAATACCCTAAACACTGCATAAAGGCAGCTCGCTGCACTAATGAATACCCTAAACCCTCCCTAACGGGAACAGTAATTACCCTAAAGGGTAGCCTAGAGGCAGCTTGCTACACTGATAAATACCCTAAACGCTGCATAAAGTGAGTTCGCTATACTGATAAATACCATAAAGGGAGCTCACTACACTGATAAATACTCCAAACACTACATAAGGCGAGCTTGATATGCTTATAAATACCTTAATGGGAGCTTGCTGCAAAATAAATACCCTAAACAATATCCAAAGGGAGCGTACTATGCTGATAAATACCCTAAATACTGCATAAAGGGAAGTTGCCATGCTAATAAATACCCTAATTGCTGTGCTGCTGTGCCTCAGACTTCCTCCTCAGAAGCCCCTCAGTGTGAGCTGCGGTAGATTCTGAGCCTTTGCTTTGAAGTCACTTACGTCACTTCTGCGTTTCTCCAGGGCCGTGTCAGGACAGCTCAGCTTCCATGGGGGAAGCTGGGGGGGGGGGGTGAAGTGAGGCCCCTTCACCTCGTATGACCCCTCTTCCAGCTATCTTAATCATTCTGCAGCGCTGAGCGCAGAAGATGGGAGAAACGCTGAATAACAATGAGTACGGGTCTCCTGAGTTAATCTCAGAAAGGTTCAGCCTGTGCTTTCGCTTTCATGCAGACTTGTCTTGCGGCTCAGACCCCGGGTTCAAGCCTGAGCGGTGTCACTCACAAGCAGTGAGTGGGAGTCCACGGGGCGGAGCACGGCTGGCCCTGTTCCACCGGGTTGGCATGTGTTTTGTCAGTCGGTGTCTCCTTGTCACACCGCCCTCGTCACTCTGCACCTCGTCACTTAGATGTCAGAAATACACCTCGCCTTTGTTCGCTGTTCAATCCCCTGTGCGCTGTTTTTGAAGTGGATTTATGTTTTTTGTGACTCAGGCGCCTGGAGAGGGGAGGGTTCTGTACTCTTTCATGCTGAGTGGGGACCGTCTTTACCTGACTTTCTCTCCCCTCCTCCTCTGTCTTTAATTCTCTCTCTCCTTTTCTCTCTTCCCTCCTGTATTACCTCCCTCCCTGCCTCTGTATCCTCTCCCAGCCTCAGCACGTGTTGTATATGTGAGCACACAGCATGTTGTAAGGGTGTGATTTCTCCCAGCAGAAACAGCAGTGCAGGGGGAGTGACACTGGACACCCGCTCTCCACCTCTCCCACCCTCCTCCCCAAAAAGCCTTCCCCTCTCTGCCCCTACACCCTGCCATCTGGGTGTCCACACAATCCTCTTTCAGGGCAGTTCTATTGCTCTCGTGTTTATAAGGAGATTTGTATAATAAATAGGACAAAAACTGAAAGGGGAAGGATTAATTTAGAAAGTGTAGTTGAGGGTGTCTTCTGTGGCGGGATTAATATTTGTTGATGTGTAAATAATTAAAGTGTGTCTTTGTTTTGCAGTCGGGTGATGGTTTATTAAGATGTCTGGGTACGCAGTATGAATTGATTGTGAAACAGCACTGCAGGCTGCTCGGTGCAGGGAGGGGACATTCTGCTGAGTCCCTCTCTCTCTCTGTACGTTCAACAAATTTCTATCAGGAGGTCATGGTTAAAGAGCACCAGTGTTCTCAGAAGTGATGTCAAAGTTTTGTTTGTGAAAGAAGGTGATTTAAGGAAAAGGCTCTGTCAGGGGAGATGTTCTCATAAAATAAACAGCTCCGACCTCTGACCTCTGTGTGCGTGTGAGTGTGTCTGTGGGCCTGCAACTATGTGCACGTGTGTGTGTGTGTGTGTGTGTGTGTGTGTGCGCAAGTGGGTTTGTGGGTGTGTGCGCCACACACCCAGCCACTCGCCCGGACATCCGGTCCCCCGTCTGGGGAGACGCAGCTGGCAGGAAGCCAGTTTATCTTTGCTAAACAATGACATCAGAAGCGCAGCGACTTCAAAGACATTACATGACGTTAATTAAGGACAAGGCAGATGCTGTTTACCAGCATGACTTACAGAGCCAGCCCTTCAGACAGCTACTGCGTCTACAGTACGCTTCTTACTGGAAGACCGAAGGGAAAGAACATTACCACAGACACGCAACACAGCCTACCTTTCACCTTACCCTGAACTGGAGCAACAAAACGACTATCAATCACCAGAGCTGTGTGGTTAATCAGTGACTGTAACTGTCTAGTTAAAGTTAGTTCAGCTCACGCCACGGTGCACTCTCTCAAAGCAAATACAGAAGAGACCATTTATAATTATAGTCAGCATTTCCAGACAGTTGTTGGAAAAAATTTAAAAACTGAATCGTAGAACTCGGAAGTAATTAGAAATTTCGGCAGTAAGGGTAGACCCACGTGTATGTTTCCAGCCGACTGAACCTGTGTGCAAAGCAGCAGCGCTCAGTCACTGCACATGTGGCAAATGGCACGGTGACAGAGGTGACAGGGCGACAGTGTTGTTGAATTGCAGCAGGCGTGGGGGGGGCAGGGTGACCTGAAGAGCGTTAGAAAGAGAGGTGTCCAGTTGCAGTCAGCTCACACAGTGAGAGTGTTTTTGCGCAGTCACAGTATGTTTGCACAGAAAGGAAGACTCACCCGGTTGCCTTCTGTGTGCGCAGCCAGGGAAACTTGCGCAGTCGCAGTCTGTTTGCACTGCGATGGTGTTCAGCTCTCAGGAATGCGTAGCCGGGCTCCAGGGAGGGCGTGGGTGACTGTTTGGTTTGTGGCTCCTGCTGGGGTGGGAGGCTTGGAAAGCCTCGGCAGCCTCCGTAGCTGCAGGGGATTGTGGGAAGTCTGTTTGGAGACCACAGGGCTGCCACACTGGTAGAGCTATTATTACTGCACTTAGCACAGTGCTAATCCTGCTTCTGCAGTACCGCTGCTGCTGCCGCTGCCCCTGCCGGTTTGGTGGCAAATGTGTAAATGTCTCAGCTGTAACAGGGCTGTCCTGGTGTTGGGTGTTCGCTGAAGTGTGGTTTATATTATTTTATATCTGCATCGTATCTGTGCAGCAAGCTTGTAAGGGTCATCTCTCCTTGTCTGCTTTGTGCTGAGCTGGTCTGTGTGGACTTGTGAACACAGCCCTGAAGATGAGCTGTGCTGTGTGGAATTGTGGAGGCAACCCTGAGGACGAGCTGTGCCTCCATTTATCAAAAGGTGTCATTGTGCAGAGCTTTTTGCCTGTGATTTGTTTGCAGCTCTCTTCCCACTGTTGGCCTGAGCTAACGGCCTCACATGCAGCACAGGGTGAAAACAGCAACCATACCATATCATTACCATAGCAACACTTAGAGAACTGGGCTGGTAACCAGCAGGTTGTAGGTTTGACTCCCATGTGGAGCGCTGCCATTGGGCCTTAATCAGGGTGCTTAACCTGAAATGACCTCCAAGATCCAGTTGTGTAAAAGGATAATATATTAGTCACCCGGGCTAAGACTATAATACATAGTGGAAATATTCAGATTAGCAGAAGCGGCAGGCCACCTGTCCTGAACACTGTTGTAGAGGAGGACTCGCCCTCAGTTTCTGAAGCCTTTCTGTCCGTGGTTTCCCTATACAGCCCACCGTGGTTCTTGAAACCTGCTTAACTTGCATCAGGGTGCCTTCTCTTCAGAAAGAGTTTCATCCTGCAAGGCTGTGGAAAGGCAGTGGACAGTGGCCAAATAACCCGCTGTCCTTGAGGAGTTCATTTTTTTATCTTTCATGCTGATTCACTTGCATGATGTCACTTCCTGTCCAGCTGGGGTACTGCTGTTGCTTTCGCACTAAGCCCGCTGCCAAAAGTCACTGGTGCTCACTTACAAGACCATTAAAGTGTCTGAAAAAAATGTCTTCTCGATTTCACAGGGCTTTCATTGTTGCATCAATACAGAAATAATCCCTGCTTTCCCCCTTCCTGTTCTGACAAATTATTGTATGTGTCAGAAAGCATTTCCCCTCGCAGTTCATCTTCAAAGCAGCCAGTGGGCTGTGGAGTTTCTCCTGCCTCTCCAGTTTCCAGAGGGATGTTCAAACAGACAGTGTGTTTCTCTCTCTCTCTCTCTCTCTCTCACACACACACACACACACACACACACACACACACACGCACACAATACTTGGGAGGTCACAAAACTGATCACACAGACTGCAACGTCCTGAGTCTGTGTGTCTGTGAGGGTGTGAGTTTATGTGATGTGTGTGATGGTGTTTGTGTGGATGCATGTGTGTTAGGGTGTGTGAGTTTATGTGTTATGTGTTGTGGTATGTGTGTGTGAGAGTATGTAAGCACATGAATTCATATGAGTATATGTGGTTGTGTAGCTGGCAGCTTCCCCTGAAAGAGCGTTTTGTTGTGTAGGTAGAGACAGAGGCCAGCAGTGTCTGCCTTTTATAAAGCCATCCTCTGAGCTGCTGAAGCTGTTTTAGGGAGCCCCACCTCCCCATAATTAGCACCAGGGGCTGAAGGAGGAAGTGCTGTCCATGTCTGTAAACACAACCACTTCCCCCACTATAAACAGTGAGACCAAGAATGAAGGTTACTGGGCCACTGAGTCAAATTCACACCCCCCTCTGCGGTGACATTGTCACTTATTTTGCATGTGTGTGTGTGTGTGTGTGTTCCTGTCTCTGTGTGGCTCAGTATGTTTCTGTGTGTCTGGGCCCTGCTGTGTGTCTTCAGCCTGTTTCCCTCTTGTTCTTGCAGGAGATGAAAGGCCAGTGTGAAATGTTCCCTCTAACAGCCCAGGAGGGGCAGAACAGTGGGAGGGGCGGAGTGGAGAGGCTCACAGGTGGCGTGGCCTAGTTCCACGCCCCCTCGGTCAGCTTTTGGCCTGTCCTCTGAGAGTTGCCATGGCGCTGTGCAGTGTTTCCATACATTTGTGAGACTGTGCGAGACAGCCTGCATGTGGGTGGGTTAAACACAGACAGGGGTCAGGGTTTTTGGTCTATAGTGTGATAATGTTCTGTATGGTGGTGTTGCACACAGTTATAAACTTTCCCTGTTGGTTACCTGGTATGACACGACACAGATTGTGTAGAATAGGTACTTTCATTGCAGTTGGGGACAAAGGCATGTCTGGAAGTGCCCCTTTTCAAAAGGCCGCCCCTTTCAGGTGTGTAATGGGCTGTTTGTCCTGAACGCCCACAGTCTGCTTTCCCAGACCTGAAGGCTCTGCGGCTGCCTGCTTTTCTCAGAGCCCAGAGGCTGTGCTGCCGTCTGGCTTTGGAGATTATTCTTCATTCAGCTGAGGCCTGGAGTTTGACATTCCTTGGAGAGCGTGGGTTTGATATCAGCAGCAGAGAATGAGAGAAAGTGGCACACACACGCAAACACACAAAACATGCAAACATATACACAGAAACACGCATGTAACACATAAACATACACACATAGAGACACACACAGAAAAGCACACAAAAAGGAGACAGATCTAGGCCAGGATTGGCACTCTCTGTGGTCCAGGTAGGTGAGTTTCCAGCCATTCCCAAGGTGCTGAGGCTGTGTGTGTGTGTGTGTGTGTGTGTGTGTGTGTGTGTGCAGGTCTCTGGACGGACGGCTGCAGGTGTCCCACAGGAAGGGGCTGCCTCATGTGATTTACTGCCGGCTGTGGCGCTGGCCGGACCTGCAGAGTCACCACGAGCTGCGGGCCGCAGAGCTCTGCGAGTTCGCCTTCCACATGAAGAAGGACGAGGTGTGCGTCAACCCCTACCACTACCAGCGCGTGGAGACACCGGGTAAGCACCCCGCCTGAGAGGAAACGCCAGGCAAAGCACTCCACCTGAGGAGAGGCGCCAGGTAAACTCCCTACCTGAGGAGAGACAGCAGGTAAACTCCCTACCTGAGGAGAGACAACAGGTAAACTCCCTACCTGAGCAGAGGCGCCAGGTAAACTCCCTACCTGAGGAGAGACAGCAGGTAAACTCCCTACCTAAGGGGAGACAGCAGGTAAACTCCCTACCTGAGGAGAGACAGCAGGTAAACTCCCTACCTGAGGAGAGACAGCAGGTAAACTTCCTACCTGAGCAGAGGCGCCAGGTAAACTCCCTACCTGAGGAGAGACAGCAGGTAAACTCCCTACCTGAGGAGAGGCACCAGGTAAACTCCCTACCTGAGGAGAGACGCCAGGTAAACTCCCTACCTGAGGAGAGACAGCAGGTAAACTCCCTACCTGAGGAGAGACAGCAGGTAAACTTCCTACCTGAGCAGAGGCGCCAGGTAAACTCCCTACCTGAGGAGAGACAGCAGGTAAACCTACCTACCTGAGGGGAGACAGCAGGTAAACCTACCTACCTGAGGGGAGAGGCCAAGTAAGCAGGATACCTGACGGCAGAAGGCAGGCAGGCACTCCCCCTTCTAGTAGGCTGCCAGGTAAACACTCTATATCAGACATTATATCAGAAAATGTGTGATACTCCAGGCTTGGTCTCTGAGTCATTATTTGCAGATGCCTTCTTTATTCTTTGTGATAACATGGCCTATTCCTGGAGCTATGGATATGCTTCTTGTGTGAAGGATCACAGCAGTTACATTCTGTCTGTCTCTGTGCAGTGCTGCCCCCGGTCCTCGTGCCGCGTCACACAGAGATCCCCAGCGAGTTCCCGCCGCTGGACGACTACAGTACTTCCATCCCTGAGAACACCAACTTCCCCGCTGGCGTTGAGCCCCAGAGCAACTACATCCCCGGTGAGTGGGACAGACAGACATGTACAGACTAATACCCCTCCTCTCCACTGTAGAGGTAGAACAAGGCTAGCTTGTAGATGTTTTCTACTTTATTCAGTACTGTCCCATGTTATGACCTGTTTAGCCTGCTCGTGTTGCTGGGTCGGGAGTCTGTGTTGATGGTCAATAAGGAAATATCATCAATAAAGGACAGGCACCATGTGCTTACTGAGCGCGCTCTGTTTGTGTGTGTTTCAGAGACGCCCCCGCCTGGGTACCTCAGCGAGGATGGGGAGACCAGCGACCACCAGATGAACCACAGCATGGATGCAGGTGAGAGACGCCCCACACGCGCACCTGCGGACATGTCCACACCCGCTGTGTGCCTTAAAGCACACTCTAAATGGAACCATTAGGTGGTGACCAGCATTAACTGGGCTTGTCTTTGTTTCTCTGTGTGCCTGCAGGTTCTCCAAACTTGTCACCGAACCCTGTTTCTCCTGCTCACAGCAACATGGGTAAGGAGGGATGGCCAGTCATACAGCTAGTCTCCTTTCTGCCATTTCAGTGGCCATTTGTCATTTTCTGGTCATGCTTTCCAACCTTTCTGTGGATCCATAAACCACGACTGTTCTAATTCAGTATCGAAGCCGTTTTGTTTTGGTCAGATCTCCATCGCAGGAAAGAGACATACTTTGGGGTAGGGAGTCCCGGTGCTTGAAGAAAATGAAAATAATCTGTGCAATACTGTTCTCCCTTAATTTCAGCATTATGCTTTCTTTGAATGGGCTAGCTCATGATATTATGAATTTGTTTTAGCTTTCAGGCCATCATCAGTTTTTTTTTTGTAAAACAACACCTGTTTTTCCTCAATTTAATTTCAAATGCCCAGGATTGGTCAAAACTCACAGAGCATAGCCTGCTCAGATAAGTGAGGCAGCCAGTCAGAAACAGTGATGCGGGGGAGCAGCCTTTGACTGCACGTGTGGATCATTTGCCTTTTGCCAGCTGAACGTCACACAGCTATGTATGGCGCTCCAAAAATAAGACCAGAATCAGAGTGGCTTAAATGCCAAACTCTCTTTATGTGTGCAGTGGCCTCACCCTATAGTTTCCTGCTAACTAGCTAAATTAAGTTAAGCTAAGTTAAATGGGACTTGGACTGAATTGAGCAGAAGTCCTCTGGGAAATGCGAGTTACTGAGGAAAGGGGTGTGCTAGCAGGGGGCAGTGTTTCTTTAGACTAAGGAGAAACTGAATACCCGAGTGCAGGGATGGGAACCCTGTGCTGTAGGAGGTGCGGTCCTCTTTTTACTGCATGCCTTCCTCCACCCAGCTTTCCTTATGTTTTCCTCTGTGTCTGTCCCTCCTCAGACTTGCAGCCAGTGACATACTGCGAGCCTGCCTTCTGGTGCTCCATATCCTACTACGAGCTGAACCAGCGCGTGGGCGAGACCTTCCACGCCTCCCAGCCCTCCCTGACCGTGGACGGCTTCACAGACCCCTCCAACTCGGAGCGTTTCTGCCTGGGCCTGCTGTCCAACGTCAACCGCAATGCCGCGGTGGAGCTGACCCGCCGCCACATCGGTACCCCAGCCACGGCCTGCGGGCTGCTCCCAATGACACGTGTCTGCTGCTCACTCTGTCAATCAATACATCAATCTGTCTGCCAGACAGACAATTAATCAGTCAAACAGTCACTCAGTACATCCGTAATGCAGTTTTCCAGTCTTACAGTCAGTCAGTAATTGAATTCACGCTTTTTCCAGTTTTTGCTACACATAAAAGCACTTTGAAGCTCACATAAAAGCACCCACATGCTGAAAGTACCTCACATGCAAAGTACAAACAGAGAAAGACATGCTGTCACATGATCAGTTAGTCACTATGTCCGACTGCCTCCAGCTGCACATTAGTGGAGCTTAACTAAAGAAAACTTGGAACTGATCAGTGTGTACAAGTGGCTGTGTGAGTGTTTGTGTTTTTGTCCCTCTACAGGTAGAGGTGTGCGTCTCTATTACATTGGTGGAGAGGTATTCGCGGAGTGTCTCAGCGACAGCGCCATCTTTGTCCAAAGCCCAAACTGCAACCAGCGGTACGGCTGGCATCCAGCGACTGTGTGCAAGATTCCGCCAGGTGAGGACACACCAAGAAGAGGCGGAGTCACGTGACACACACACACAACCACAGTTCTTTTTCAATCACACCATTTGTATATTTTATAGCACAACAGCTGTAGCTTTCTCCACGGTTATCTGTTGAGTGAACAGGAAATTGCTAATAATGTACATTTGTATAAATCGCCTCTATTGCTCCATATCCATCCAAGTCAGTTTCATAAAACACTTTCATTGTCTTTAGCTGGCTTAAGTCAGTTCTTCTCAGTCGTGGTTTTTCCTTCTACCTTTGAAATTGTTCGATTGAATGAGCCATTTTTTTCGTTGGAAGCTGCTCTGTTTTAAACAAACAGAAAAACCCTGAATGAGTCATGAGCTGACACGCCCATCCGTGTGTGTGTGTCTGTGTGTTTTTGTGTGTGTGCGTGTGTGTGTCCCTCCCCCCCAGGCTGTAACCTGAAGATCTTCAACAACCAGGAGTTTGCGGCGCTGTTGGCCCAGTCAGTGAACCAGGGCTTCGAGGCCGTGTACCAGCTGACCCGCATGTGCACCATCCGCATGAGCTTCGTCAAGGGCTGGGGGGCGGAGTACAGGTGACCACACCCTCGCCCAGGGACTTAACATTTCCCCACTTCCTTTCACAGTAACAATAGTAACAAAGCCACATTGTATGGTATTACGTCACGGTATAGTTTGCAGCTGTTCTCAATGGTGGCATGAGCAGCTTGTGTCTTACTGTAACCTGCTAGATGTGGCGGTGAAGCGACTCAGGTTAAACTCCTTTTTCTCAAGATTGGTTATAAACCCAGCTGTCTAAGGAGTGCCACATTGTCAAGAGGAGAGGAGGGCAGAGCAGTGGGTCTGTGCCCCCCCCCCCCCACATACATGTGTAATTTCCCAGCAGTCTGGCCCCTCCTTTTCCCCTTAGAGATGGAGTTCTACCTCAGCAGCACTAGGATAAACACAGGCTTTCACATGACCCCCCCCCCCCTCCTGTGTTTTGGTGTGTAATTTCATTGTGGAGGGGGTAACTAGAGCCAGTGGTGGGATTTCACTATTAGGGGAGGGGGGGGTTTGAGTGGGAAGCGGGGGGCGCTGAGTTCTGCAGAGACCACAGCACATGTGGAGACACTCAGGAACCAGGTCACATTACAGCACACACCCACACACAATCTTTCTGTCTCTCTCTCTCTCTTTCCTCCTTATTCTCTCCCTCTTTCTCTCTCTCTCTCCCCCTCTCTCTCACCCTATCATTTTCTTGCTCACATCTCCTCAGTCTCTGAAATGGTAGATAGTTGAACCTAAAAGGTTAAGTATTTTATTATTTAAAGCATATAGAATCAATATCTTTAAGACCGTTTATATGCCATTAGTGCAGTGGTTAGTCGCCCCCCCCGCCTCTCCGTGAGCAGTGTGGGTTGCAGTGTGGTCAGGCTCTCTTTGTGTAGGGTAGGGGTGTTTAATAGCCCCTGCAGACGGGGGTGTGAATGCCGATAGCACTGGCCCTGCAGAAGGAGGCTGGCTCTTTCTTGAAGTGTTTGTTTAGAGGGCTCTAATGATCCGGAGACCCACGGCGGGGAAGAGGGCCGAACAAAGGAGAGAATTCCTCTGTTTTGGAGGAGCTGGAGGAGCAGACAAACACCACCGGGGTGGGGTAGTCTCCCTCTCTTTGAGAATGAGGCTACACATTCAGCCTGGCTTCTGTGGCACTTTCCCCACTACTGCCAGTAAGAAAGCACAGAAAGCGCTTAAATTCACCACTCAGAGTGAGGGACAAATGGCTAGAGGGGTTCCACTGAATGACGACTCCCCGGCCTACTGTGCACTGAAAGGTGGTCTTTTTTAACACCAGAAGGTTATAAAATCAAATCCTTTGTGACAAAAGGGTGAAATCACCCAGAAACTGAACATTGAGAGTCAGTATAATTCCACCTCTGCAGTGGAAAGGAGTCTTACAGTTTGACTTAAGTTGTTCACATTGTAGAAATGGTGTTGTATGGTGTTTGAAGTTTGTGTCTGAAAATATTTATTAGTAGTGTAATTTAGCTTTGTGTGCAATGGAAGAAAGTGGAACAAATCAAAAAGTCCCTGTTTTTTGTTTGTTGTTGAAAATGCAATTGCCATTTTAACTGGATCGAGGCACTGAGGTCATCCTGTTGGCTAACCACTGCTTCTCGCTGTCTCTCCCCCCCCGGCCCCGCCCTTCCCCGGCCTTGCAGGCGACAGACCGTCACCAGCACCCCCTGCTGGATCGAGCTGCACCTCAACGGCCCCCTGCAGTGGCTGGACAAGGTGCTCACGCAAATGGGCTCCCCCAGCATCCGCTGCTCCAGCGTGTCGTAGGAAAACCCTTCCCCGTCACCTCCCAGAGAACGCACAGACCAAAACCAGGAAAAAAAAAAGAAAAGCAGAAAAAACAAACAGGCGAAAAGGGCCCTCGTCTCCTCCCGGAAGGCAGCGGGAGACAGGTGGGGCCTGATTGGATAAGGCTGGCTGTCGACAGGTTCCAGCAGCGTGGCTTTGCACCCTGTTCTTAGCACTTTTATTTGACATGTTTGCGTGAGAGGGGACGAGTGCATTACAAACAGAGTGGTTTGTAGTCTTCACACGGTCCATTTCATTTCTCTTTTTTTTTTTTTTAATGTAGTATTTTGGCATTCGGTTGCCAAACAGCTGTAGCATGTGAGCAATAGTTTTATTGAAACAAAAAAAAAAGAAAGGTGTTCTCTCTGTGACTTTACAGCTATAATCATGAATTTATTGTACATAGAAAGAGTTGCAGTCCTGATTAGGGGATTTTAAGAAACATGAAATGTATTGGGAGGGTTTTTTGTATTTCTGAGCAACAATGGTTGCATTTTACAAATTTCAAATATTACTTTGTTTTGTTTTTTTTGTTGATGTTGTTGCTTTTTTATTGGTATTGTAATTTTTTGATAGAGCAGATGAATTAAGCAGCCCCTGAGGTGCATCTTAACCCTTCAGAACTTGTGGAGGTGTTGAAACCCGGGAAACGCGGTCAGACGCTTTTACGCATCAGTACCATGTCTTTCTCAGGCTCCTCCTTGTTCTGATTTTTGTTGGATTTGTTTCTGTGACGATAAATGTGTCCCTAGAAACAGGCGTGCAGTGACCCAGCCAGTGACGTTGACACGCAGGAAGCCTGCGCTGTCCGTTTTTGTGACCTGAACTGGGATCAGCTGACTCGGCTGTGAACCATCTTCTCTCTGCTGCAAGGGCCCTTTTTAGGTGTTCTGAGATTCTGAAATGATTGGATTATGAATTAGTTTTCAGCTCTTCTCAGTCAGAGCAGTGTGTTTGAGTCCCTTTAGAAAGAGGCATGGTGATGATAACGATGAAGTAGTTTCAAATAGAGTTTAGTGCCATTGTATTCTGGAAGTACTTCTCAGTACACGTTTAACTTGTGAATAGATCTTTGCTCTCTAAGGGAGAGTCAGTGTACCAGTTAAGGTTATTTTGTCATTATTTTTTGCATAATGATAATTTCCTGTTTGGGAAACGCAAGAACATGTTATACAAAACGGTATGTAGTGATGTGCAAAGCTGTCTGTGTCCGAAACACTACAGTAAAGTGAACAGTCTCTTCTGGTTCATGGTTAGAGTGATAGTTGCACCAGGCTGAGTGTTCATACACTCAGACACACACACACTGCACAAGAGTACACACACACACCCACACACATACACACATCATTGGCATGACTGGAGGTAACCACTTGTCTTCAGAAGATGTGGTTCTGACTTCTGGGTTCCAGCTGTCTCAAACATAGAAGACTGTAGAATGCACCAGTGCACTCAGGCAGCGTGCGCGTGCGTGTGTGTGTGTGTGTGTGTGAGAGAGAGGGAGAATGTGCATATGTGTTTGTGTGTCAGTGTATGTATGCATGCGTGTCTGTGCATATGCGTGTGTGATAGAGAGTGTGCATGTGTGTATGAATGTGCATAGGCAGGAGTGAATGTGCATGTGCTTCTTTATGTTTGTGTGTTTGTGGGTGTGTATTTGTCTGCGTGTACCTCTGCATTAATTTTCCAGCTCATCATTGTATCTGACAGCTTTGCAGAGGTGTAAAGTACTCAAGACCATCCTGTGTTTTTATTTTTTGCAAAAGCAAGAGTGAAATCTGTATATACATCTATGAAGATTTTTAAATGCATGCTTATTTTTTTCTGAGATTCCCACTCTTTGTACTGTAGATTCTATTTTGCTACCACTTTCTTTTTTTAAAAAAAGGGGGAAGTCTTATATTACCAAGTTTTACGGCAAATAATGAAGATTCTTTAACAGTGAGAGAAATTGGGGGGGTTACTGCTGAGATGTTCCTGTATTTTTGTACCAGATAGGTACTGTAGTGGATGCAGTCGTAAAAAGGGAAACGCTTGTTGCTGTCGTGATTGGCTTTGCGCATGTTTGGCCGTGGCCCCCTTGCCCACCTCCATGGCCTTGAATCCGCAGTCAGGGCCCCTTTTGTTTCCTCCTTTTTCTTGCTGTAGCTCCATTTATAGAGCAGTTTCCTCGGCTTTGTGTCATAGTGATCGCGCATCCTATAGGAGGATGCGGAGCAGCATGCAGCATGGGAAAGGGCAGGAGCCATGTGGCGAATCTCGTCACATCTGGTACCTGACGTGGTGTCACCGTTCCCGTCCCGAGGCCTTCGGGTTTGTGTCGACACCATTGCTCCTATGAGGATGGGTTAACGATACAGAGCCAGGAAGAGATGGCAGTTTATTAAGCCAGCCTAGCACCGATAGCCGAGTGAAGCCCCTACCCAAAATGACTACACAGAAAATCCTTTACAAGACGGTACCTGGCCCGTGTGAGGGGACAGTGTTCTGTGGGCTGAAGTCCTCTTTTATAACAATGCGCTTTTCCTCTCTCTGACTCTCAGCTCTTCTGTGCTTCTTTTTCTCCTTTCTTAAGTCCATGCCTAGTTTTGTGTTTTGTGCTTCTGTCTAAATATTTTAGATGTTTTTTTGTATAAATATATCTTGTTTTTCCCTGGTGTATGAAATGTTTGTTAAAAAAATATTGCATTGTATTATTTTTGTTATTGTCAGTCTTTTAATAAAAATATGTATTGAAATAAATAAGTGCAGTGCCTCTTTTTTGTCAGATGTATCCTGTTCTGTGCCGGGTGGAAGATCTGAAAATAAGCAACACTGTAATGACGAAACTCCTGGAGGAAATACTAGGAATACAAACCCTCTCCAAAAACAAATTTTTCACTTTACTAGACAACAGCCATTCGACCTGCATGCCCCACTCCACACCCCCCAGCCATGTAATCAAGCCCTCCTTCCCCACCCAAACACTTACTAATTCATTAACAATCCTGTTTTTAGTTGTAATGCTGCCTGACAGCAGAGCTGCGGTGCTCTGATTCAGACTGAACTCGTAGTAAGGCCTTTGCCTGGGACAGGTTTGCAGCTATTTGAGTCTCTGCCTGAGCTTTCCCTGCAAAAGACAGAAGAGTGTTTCTCTGCTCTCTGTTCAACTGGAGTTTTCCCCCTGCGTGAGTTTAGATGATGTTTTTAATCAGTGAGGAGGAAGGAGGGGTAAAGTGGAAATGCGTGACCTCCTTCTTCTCCTCTGCAGTCTTTCTGTACTGTAAGCAGGTCTGCGCTGCTGAATAATTCATTCCCTTGGTCGGCACACTCTTTTAAGAGGACGTTAAATAATTCCAGGCCCGTTTGTGTAGCGTGTCTCTGCGGGATCTATCTGGGTTAAGTGGCCTGTTCTGGAGTACTGTCTCTGCACACAACTCGGAGGTTATGACCCCATAGCCTGTCCATCAACATGAACTCAGTGCTACTTCACAGAAAAAGGAAATTCTAATGGAATTTAGCACAAAAATCTTTGTAGTTGACATTACTTGTAGATTTTAGTTATGCCAATCAAACTACGCTAAGGCTACGTTAATTTTAGTCTAAGAAAACAGCTGGACATCCTTAGCGAACAAGGTAAGCACAATACAACAATACAAGCACAATTACAATCAATGAGCACTTAATGGCGACGTTGCGTGTTAGCTGGGAGCTTTTTAGCTTTAACTTTAATACAGTGCACAACCGCTACCTAACTAGCTAGCTAGCTGGCTAAACTGAACAGCAACACTTGCTCAAGAATGCAATGTAATTTAGCGCAATTCAAGAGAAACGTAGTTGTTCATGCTCGTTTGCTATAGGCTAGGTACTAGCTAGCTAGTTTATATTGGGCTAGCAAGAAAACTTTGTTCACAATTGCAAAGTTGCTACTGGCAGTCAGCTACGTTTTGTCAGTCATTGTGGCTACCTTACAAACCAGCTTTCCCTGAGCTAATTAATGCAAACGCATTGCTGCTTCGTGTCATTACTAAGGCAATGATGCAGGTTGGTTTTGTTTTTAAGGAACTATACCCATGTGTTCCTCAAATAAAAAGATTTTGGTATACAAGATTTTGGCCTTGTACTGGCCTTTAGTGGTTTTCACAATTCCAGTGACTCTGCATTTGTAAGTTTGTGTTCCCTTTAGAGCTTTTTAAACATGTCTCCAAATATGGAAAGCTGCTATATAGTATTTCATAGCTCATTCCTATCAAATCGGAATCGAAGTGTTAGCTTGTGAATCGGAATCGAATCGAATCGGGACACCTGTGCCAATACCCAGCCTTACACACCAAGTTTAAAACTCATGCTTTAAAAAATGCACGTATTGTAAAACATTGTAAATCGCTGTGGAGAAGAGTGTAATGGAATGGAATGGATGATTGCCTGATATTCCACTGTCCTGACCGCTGTAGGATACCCGGTCGCAGACATCTGGGAAGGAAAAAAAAGCAGATGTTCCCGCCCGGTTTCGAACCGGGGACCTTTCGCGTGTGAGGCGAACGTGATAACCACTACACTACGGAAACGCATCTTGTCCTCGCATGCTATATTCATGCTTTTATACATTCTTAATGGCACCAGTTGGGTATTGCTATTAATAGCTAGATAATAAACTCGGTTGCGTATTATTAACAGCTACGTTTACAATATATTATTAGAAACAGTAGCCTTACTACTACTGTAAGGTCTGTATGTGCGCCCTCTAAAGGCGGGCGGGAGGGCTGTCACTGACAGGACAGGATAAATCAATTATTATAGAATTAATGAAGCTGAATTTTCGATCCAAAAATTTGGAATAAGTTCCTCCAAAATGAATCACACTTCACACAGTTTAGCGAAAACTCATCTCAATTTGACATGTTGGGGAGTCAGGGTGTGGTTGCTCAGTGGTTGACTGACAGTTTACTGTGCCTGCTCTCAGCTCGAGGAAAGGAGAGCGTTATTGTAACCGTAAACTTGGCCCCTCTGACCATAAAAAAAATTCCCCTCTCCTCCGCTTTTGACCCTGTACAGTTAAAAAGAGACGTCTGAGTCATTTTTTTCTATTTTTTGGTCAAGTAGCTGTTATTTTTTCTTTCAAGATGTTATTTTTTATTCAACGGTTTGATATTTTACGCAAACCCAAACCACGGCCTACTATAAACATCTGCGCAAACATAGCCACACTGCCTTGACGTCACTGGCTGTGTTGTTGTTTAACTCTGAATCCACCGAATTGTTCTGCGGCTCTCCTATTCCTGGCCTGTGCTGAAATTCACCACATTGTCCTCTACATTACATTTACATTCATTTGGTAGACGCTTTTATCCAAAGCGACTTACAAGTTAGGTGCAATACAACACAAGCGAAAACCCATACAGAGTCAACAACATTATTAGTACTGCATGAGAAAAAAGTTCCAAAGGTTGGCCAGACGAGGTACCAAATAGCAGGTAAAGCTAGCGAGTGCGTTAAGCCATTGCAACCAACACAATACAACCAAACCTTTGCGTTTAAACCATTACAGCCAAACCATTACACCAAATCAATACGTTAGACTGTTACATCCAAACCATTACACATTTTTAAAAATATAGTTTAATAGGAGATGGGGGGAGGTGTTTCAGGTGCTCAGGTGAGAGCAGAAGAGCTGTGTCTTCAGATGTCTCTCGAAGACAGAGAGGGACTCAGCAGAACGGATGAGGTGTGGACGTTCATTCCACCAACGGGGGACAACGGCGGAGAAAGTCCTGGATTTAACGATGCGACGGGACCACCAGGCGCCGTCCGGTGGCACAGCGTGGCAGTCGGGAGGGAACATAGGGTTGCAGGTGTGAGTTCGAGTACTTAGGTGCAGTTTTGTTGGTCACTCTGTACGCGAGCATCGAGGCCTTGAACATGATGCGGGCAGCTACAGGGAGCCATTAATTTACGACCTTTGTAGACAAAAGTGGGAAGAAAAATTATACCGAATCTTCACAAATTCTGTGTGATTTCTTCATTTTGAAGCTGGAACTACGAACGCAATGGATTTTTGGTTATTTAAGGTAAAGACGAAATTATAGATAGAACCTTTTTGAGTGTAAAGATCTTAAGGATACTGAAAAGACTAGCAAACTACCAAAGATGGCAATAGCGAAATTTATTACAAAACCCCGATCTATCTCACTTTTAATCTAGCTTTGATCGGTACCAGCACGCCAAAATTATGGGCTCTTTTAAATGTGAAAAATGCTGGTGCTCAGGGTACTAAATCATTCCATTCCCAGTGCAAAGGAACTTCTGTCAAACACTGCCATCTGCTGGACATTTGACTCAGCATAGCTCATAAATTGGGCTGAGAGCATTCATCTTATTTTCTGTTTCATTCTGGGAGCTCTTTGACAAGACACATACAATGCATATCAGGCTATTTTTTTTTGCTTATCACAGAAAGCGACTTCCTGTGGGTCAACATGTCTATATATGTATATATTGCAATATTGCAAATTTTCGGTACGGGTGCGTTTGTATGCGCAGTAGACTGTAGTAGTCCCCGCCTGGAGGCCTAAAATGTGGTCTTAGGAGCAGGGCACTTATTTGGTTGACTATGTCTAGTCTTTATTTTATAAGTCCCATTAGTCACGTCTTACATCGATATATTCAAAAATATTGGCGCGCACACAATCAGTTTGCGTTCAAAAATATAAGCTTACGTTCCGATGTCAAATTGGAGTTTCATTCAGTGTCGCCTTCTGCGCGAACTCTTGCGCTTCTAAATTTGGTTGCGTTATGGAAAATTATTTGTCAAAATGTGCGAACGAACTTTTGAAGCCATTGAACAGACTTTCTAAGTCCCACCACTAATCGTAAAACAGTATCCGGGATATTAATCAAACAATAAATTAAACAAATATTCAAAATACGTTTACAGCAAGGGCACCTTGCTCGCTGTCTATCCTAATTGTTAAACTATATGTTATAAACCATTTATTTCAATGGGCCGGGACAGAGAAGATAAAGCACTACGAAGTGAAATGATCTGTGTACTAAATGTGATGGTTATATGCCAC
Source organism: Megalops cyprinoides (assembly GCF_013368585.1). NCBI lineage: Eukaryota > Metazoa > Chordata > Actinopteri > Elopiformes > Megalopidae > Megalops > Megalops cyprinoides. The sequence goes on along the minus strand of NC_050595.1, from coordinate 17,771,049 downwards.
ACATGATGGATTACTGGGTTTGGAAGCCCGTGGTCAAGTTACTGGAACGACATTTCCACCGCGTAAATTTACGGCTTTTATTAATTTTTCAATCGCAGGATATCGACTTCCTGCACCTTTCATTTCGCTGAGCGCAGCACATCGATACAGGTTTGTTCTTCCTCCTGTGCAAATATGACTGGGAATTATTATACATTATTACACTGAACTGAGACTAACTTGATGTTGCTCTAAGACGACGGAGAGAAAGATTTCCATCTCCATTTATCGCCTGAACCCCTGAAAATTAATCCAGGACTCGCTGTCATATTCAGGAGAGAAATATTACTGCAGGCCGTGACAAGCAGCTTCTTCGCAATTCTAAAAATGGATACCTGAAGGTTACCCCCGTCATGCGATGACAGCCAGAACATTTGTTGGTAAATGAATCCGTACAAATGTCGCCATTCATTCAGGCCCTCCTTTTCCCGCTGTCGCCCGTGATCTCGCTTCTTTTCCTCCGGACCCTGTACTTGTCGTAAAAGAAGTCTGCCGAGTCTGCCCTTCCGTGCCACTAGGCGACTAGCGCGCCTCAGCTCTTCGGAGGGAAACGCGCTCCTGATTGCTGTGCCACGGGCTGCTGGTTTACAGCTGTCCCAGGCCAGCAGTGGCAGCCTGGCACCTCATTCCCATAACATGGGTGCACACTTTCCCAGCTGGCATCTACTGGCCCTCTGCCCACCGCTTCCTTGGTGCCAACCGGCGCGTCTCGCGGAAAGTAACATCCAAGATCTGTCATGGTTTTTTTTTCCCCAGCATCCTCCTCAAACAGATGTGCGTCTTTCAGAAAAGGATTCCAAGCACCGGACCAACGATTTTGTTCCGCCGGAGAGCTTCAATAGTCCGAAAATAAATGAGCGAGCAAAAAAGACAGAGGAATATGTAGACGCAGAATTGTATCAGGGGTATGAATGACGTACGCCCACTGTACTCATAAATCCCTGGAGACGCTGGTGCAAACCTTCACATGGCTGAAACGGGAACCACATTTGTGTCTCACTCAATGTAATGACTTCTACACCGCACACTAAGGGAATCTTTATTAGAGAAGTTTGTTCTGGGTTATTTTTTGGGTTCCAGGGGTGAAACTGCCAAATAATGCATTCTTCGTCCTCTCATGGTTCTAAGTGATCTTGAATATGTTTGTATCATACAGTGGTTTGTTAGTAGGCTCCCTGAGTAATGCGTTGTGTTTACTCTTGATCTGCAACATCCCTGATAGGGTGTTGATTTTAATCCTTGAAGTCGTCTTCTCCAAACCTTATCAGAAAAGAATAAATGTGTCTGACAGGAAGCACAGCACATGTCTTGGTAAGAATGTCTATATTTTGTTGTCAAACCTCTGAGATATTTTTTATAACTTCAAAATCAACTGTTATTAACTGCTGTTAATAAAGTGTCCTGCAGAGTTGATCTGGGTTCTTCAAGATGTATACAAACACAGGGGGCCTTATAGATTCCAAGTACATTTTGTCTGCATCAAAACAATGAGAGAGTGATGGCCAGTTACTTCAGTTATAAGTGAACATGTTTAAGTGAACAATGAATGATATTCTTTCATACTTGAAATATTCCAGGACTCCACCTGGAGAAGCCCATTGAAAAAATAAATCAAACAAAAAATGAGGGGTCCCCCACAGGCTTAACTGATCAGAACAGAGCCAACTTTTGATTGATATCTGCAGGGAAGAATCGCATTGGCCAGTTTACAATGTTATTTGTAAGCAGCCAAGTTGTACCTCCCAAGTTCATAAAAATGCAAAAATAATCCTGCTGGTAACCACACACACACACACACATACACACAATCCCACATGAATACACACGTGGAGACACGTATGTATGAACAGTGGTGTGCTGGTCGTGGGACTGGACTTCGAACCAGTGGGTTTCTAGTAAAGGTGTTGGGTGTTGTTGTTGGTCGGTATTCCAGACCACCAGCACCTCCTGGCTCATGCACACTCAGATGGCTCACAGCTGGAGGACCCTTTAGGCATTGTGTTTCAGACATCTGGAGAGCTTCTGAAGCAGGACCAAGATGAGCATTGCTGCTAGCCAGCTGTCACCCCAAAGCACCCCCCCCCCCCCCCATAAATGTGCGCATCATAGCCATATTACAATAATGCATTCAGGAAAATTGCTCTTTCCGAGTCAGCATTCATTGGTTTGAAAATTACAGAAAGGCCCTTATCAGAGATTACATCTCTTGGGTAAGTTTTTAAGGACACGGTCTTTCAGTACTAGTAGGTTTACCTCATTAACGTTTGCTTTCAAGCTCGATCAGCTCGCGTGTTTCCATGTTTCGTGAAGCCCCCTAATATTCCATTGCCAGTAGCATCGTGTAGCTGAGTATTTGAATACATGGGGGAGGATGCTTCTTAATATGTAATTGATTTAATTAATGTAATTCATGCTTGGTTCGTTCCTGTAACAGGCAAGAGAATAACAAGCTTGGTTCAGGTCATGCTGAAGATAATGCGCGCGATCCTGCTACCGATCAACGTGTGTCTTGATTTCCTGCATCTGGCATCCAACTGGAAACACGAAGACTGCACCAATATCTCCATCATTAGGTCTCTGCACCTCCCCCGCTCTCTCACTTTGCATATTTCCCCATCTCTTTCTGCTTCAGATGGTACAATTACCCGACGCGTAAACTCCTGTATTGAGGTTGGAAACGCTTCTCTTGTCTTGTTGAGATTGGTCGCGCCAGGAGAATGATCTCGAGATGATGAGAGTAATAATACCGCCTGAAAGAGCCTTTCGCTTCAAACGTCATTTAATTTGGATCTTAGGCAAATAAACAGCTATTATAGGTGGGTGGGCCGTCTCGGTTGCTGGCAGAGGTGATCTTGTGTAATTCCATTTCATTTTCTGAAAATGAGCAATGAAAGACTGGGACTCCAGACACCCGCTTTTTCTGTTTCCCATTTCTATTTTACCAATGTTTTGTATTTTCTGTCAACTTTCTGCTCATATATTTTCTTTTTGGCCCTTTTCGTGGATTCAGTAACCTCGAATCTTCTACGAAAAAAGTCTCAAAGCCCCGGCAATTTAATGAAATGTGCAGTCACAATGATGCCCTGTCTGAAATTATTTAGTCCTAATTACGAGCAGATGGGCTGCTTTATTTGCATTTAGGGCGACTGAGCAAAAAGGAAATGCTGTGTGAACAAGAATAATTAAGAAGTTTAATCGGCCTATTTTTGAGTTTAAATAATCAACACTTTAATGCTAATGAGTGATACTTTAATTATTTTAATATGTATATATGGCATTTCAAGCAGCGTGTCTTTTCTAAGGTCAGAGAGTCAGAATCGAATCAGGTTCATTATTCTTTTTCCCGTCTTTGCTCGTGTTACTACGCCACGCGTCAATGCCCTTGGCGCGCGTTAACTCGCAGCGATTTTTCGGTCACCCTGGGCTGTTCTCGCGGGCTAACTCATTTAGACCGACAATCACTCATCACCCCTGTGCATGTTGATCATTTTGGCTGCGTCAAAGACAAAAATGTGAAGCTTTGTGGGTAGATTTAAATTCCATTTGATACAGAACAGCCCGTTACAGCCCAAGTGCAACGGGTCTGGCCTTGTGGTCGTCGATGGGAACGCTTCGGAAAGAGAAGCCTGCATGGGGCAAGCACTGTTAAGGCAGGTTACCCATGCAGAGACGGATTGAGATATGTAAACACGTATTGCGGCCAAAATACATTATCACAAGATATCTGTCACAATTTTCCAGTATACAATCACAATATAAATAAGCAAGGCGTAAGGCATTACAAAATACACTGTAACTTGTACTGTATATTTACATGCGCGCACAAGCAGACGACGCCGCACGCCACCATGTATGAAGTTTACGTGTGCGGTGGATTTGGCGTGGTGTGAGGGTCTGCCTGGGCTCACCCAACGTTGTGTGACAGTAGGATACCTCCAGCCTCGGCACCCCAGCCTTCGGGGCCTGGATCTGCGGCAGAGCGCACAGATGGCCGGATGGGCCGGGTGCGAGGTGGGCGCTCCGCCAGCCGCCTGTCTGTTCACGTGAGAACATGCACAGACGCATCCTGTCGTGCTCCGCTCGCTTCTTATTGTACGACAAATCTTTTTTTTTTCATCTGCAAACATTACTTTTCAAATCTGTTCTCGTGGAGTAGTTTTGACACGCTGTGTGCTTAATGAAACATGATTCAATATATGTATAAATGATTAAAAAATACCATCGTATGTCGTCTGTGGTAGTAGACCGTTGACCGTTTTAATCAGGGGTGCAGTCGCCCTGAACAGTGATAATTGTACTGTATGTAACTTTCAAGGAAGGACAGCCCCTGTAATTGGCAGTTCTCTGACTGAAAATGGACTGGCTATTGATCGTGATATAGAGCTATGGAACTGAATAATTTGTACATTGGGAGACCGCATTGGTTTACAGAAACGTAACTTTGTGATATATTGCCATATGGGGGCAGGATGAGCTGCTCATAACGCCAGTCCTTTGGTCATGTGTGTGTGTCCATGCCTCAAACCACTCTGTATTTATGACAGACAGGGGACAGCAAAGCAAAGCACTTTCATAATTTCATAATTTCATAATTTTGTAGAGAGACCCATTCCTTGTAGTCACAAAAAATCACAAACAGTACTGAATAGTCTCTTTAATTTGGTTCATTTATTATCATGTTAATACATATACATAATACATATATTTGTGGCATACATTTCAAAGTCATGTCAGAAGAGGTTTTACAAAATACTAATGACAAGGATGTGAGTAAATGTATTTTTCACAACTACATGGCTGCCATTGACATATTGATTGTTATACTACGTAATTATTGGAGATAATAATTGCACAATGTGGTTTGATATTTTTTATGCCCCTGGAGGATAACAGACTGTCATTCATCAGTAGCATTTCATGCACCTCTGTAGTTCACCCAATGTTCTGTAGGGGGCATCGGAGGAGCTTGATTTTACTGTAGCCGACACCAACATTCAGCCTGTGCTGAGGTTGTGACATTACATTTTCCTCCTCATGGGGATTTCAGTGTAGGTGTTTTTTTTTGCCCATTTTCTGTACTGGGAGCAAAAATTACTTTTTGAGTTGTAACTCTAAATTAATAACACATTCATTTCAAATGTCACTCTGGGCATAATCCTTGTGGATTGTCTTTGCTAATGGTCACCAACCAATAACTTGAAATACATTTAATTCTAGTTAATGCCTAATTCAATATGGGAATACTATAAGGTTGACACTGTATGCCTTTCTTTGCAAAAATGAGACCCCCAGGGACCAGGCTGGAGGTTGTAAAGGCATGTCCTCAATGTCACTGATGTATTAGCGCATGGGCTTTACCATGGGGCCAGTCCTGGCTGAGACAGCAAACCGGAGAGAGAAAAACTGAGACGAAGAGAGAAAAAGAGCGAGGCAGAGAGAGAGAGGGGAGAGGTGAGGAGAGAGAAAGAGTTCTGTTTACGGCCCTGTGTTTTACACAGAGCTGACAGCGCAGGTATGAGCCCTCTGTCTTCATTTCCCCCATCGATTTTCCAGCCGCTTTGATGCTAAACTACGCCAGAAATGTCTCAGAGACGGATCGCCATGGGCCCAAGCTGGCGGCGTCCCCCAGGACTGACAGAAGGAGAGCTCCAACTGGATCAAATAAATACAGATGTGAAGTAATTCGTTTTATTCCCAGAGGGCCCTATGTCAACACGCTAAATATGTGGAGGCTCCAGTCGGCTACCTGCGAGTCCAGAGCAGCACAGGTTACCTCCCCGGGCTGCTGTTAGCCATGTCCCTGTCCCATGTCCAACACATGTCCTCTACTCCTCCATACGAATAATGCATCTCTCACACACCTGGCAGCGGTAACAATCTGACCCAGGCGAAGTCAGCTTACCGTATATTCCCTCTTGCACCGGAGGTATCCCAGGCAGGTGAACTGACGAGTGGAATGGGGTCACCTGATCATGCCACCACCCAACCCAGATATACACACACACACACACACACACACACCGGGGAAGAACTTCAGAAACAAGGAGTATCCTGTCCTTAGCTTCTGATTGTCCACACTGAGTAAAGTTTAAGGCAATGTCTTTATGATCATTTTAAGACATACATACATACATACAAACATACATACCAAAAGGGTTGCAGTTGTATATTTATATCTCAGCACCCTCTCTCAGTCTGACACTTCATCAATCATTGGTGACTTGGTACTGTGTGCCAGTGCCTTCCTTCTTGTTTTACTTGTGAACTGCGTTATATTGAATTTTGCCATTGGTAAATCTCACTTGTCAAATAAATAAATAAAAACAGACAGTATCCGTCTGAGTTCATATCAGGGGCCGATACCTGTAATGCTTGTAACAATGCTATGTTAATTGGTGCGGATTTACTTGCACAGCGCATGTAAATAATGGGAGAGTCCACGTAATTAAAGCCTTTAGCGCTTTGGAATAGCAGTATGTGCACGTCGATAGGCGCGATGTCAGCTTTGGGCAGTCATACGTTGAGCGTCACATTCAGATTTATTATGCTCATTTACTCCAAATACTGAATGTTATTTTGAAAAACTAAAAGACGACCTTCCAGCAGTACATTTACCACCCCCCACAAAAAACCTTGTGTACACGCGACGAGTTCACATGGTTATAACCACAACCCCAGGCGGGCGGTATTACTTTTTCAAACGCTTACAAAGTAGCCTTTGATTATCTATCACGCGTTAATTACAGAGTTTTTATCCAATAGATATCTGTGCGTAAACTAATTACGAGGGAATCGTTGTGCACTACGTTTTCGCATTTTATTTACACCAACGCGCACTTGGCCACCCAGCACCCTGAGGTCTCGGGCCAAGGCAGTAATTGTAGCATTGGTGGTGTTAATTACTGGGTTAAACGGTTCGCAGTCTGGATGCGGGAGGCATCAAACAGCGCTGTCTCCATCTGTGGCCTTGGGGAGAAGAGAGATTACAAGGAGAGGACGGCAGCGCTGCCCGAACGTATGCTCCTGCCCTCGGGGTTGCGAGGCCGTATGGGACCTGCACCTTCCTGACTGTTGTCCCTTTTCATACCCCTCTCACTTCATTTGTGTAACCCAACGATTTCTCTCTCGTGTCAGTCAGATTGCTTTCTGCAATCTGGTTCTCCTTATGTATTTACGTAGTTCACGTCTACAGAAGCACTTATAGCAAACTTTTCTTCTTTTCCTTTATGGCTGAAATATATGTATTATATATGCTATTAGGTGTTTGTAAACTAACTGCGTCAGTAATTTTAGTAGAAGTTAATATATATACTTAAATGTACCCTATTATTATTTATGTTGTTGTTACGTATATCACTTTCTATATAAATACATACAAGCCTACACATGTATATATACCTTTTTGAATATGACTATTTAAGCAATAGGCATTGAAATGATCAACAATCAGGTGAGATTTTTACTGGACTGTGTGTGTACATTGTGTAATGACTGGCAGCTCTGGAGGGCTGAGTGTGAATGGAGCCTCACACTCCTTACAGAAGAATAGCAGGCTGCATTTGGCGCTGGGAAATGAAAGCAGAGAGCAGTTCCTCTACAGCCCGGTGTGCCTCACATTAAAGTCTCCATTAACCCACCCACTCCTCCTCTCTGCTCAGAGTGTGCAGAGTTAAACAGGTGAAGATCTTGGCACCAAGATTCATTGCTCACAAACCACCCCCCTTCCCCATGCACATGCGCGCACACACAGGCAGCACAATGGATCATTAGGTACAAGAGGAAATTACACTTAATAGCATCAACAGATGGAGAGATCATTTTTTTGTTCTTTTTGTTTTTTATGCCATGTTGTGTGTGTAGAGAACAGAATTTAATTGAGTCATAATGGCTGGTTATTGGGGTGGACTTGCTTACTGTTTTTACAAAAAGGTAGAATAAAAATTGAACAACCTGATCAGCTGATGCTGTTATATAGAATTTTTTAAAAACATTTTTAAGTTGAAACAGAAGCTGCTTTGTTTTTCACCATTAATTTGTTAAAATCTCACCTCAAGCGGCTGTGTCACATTTCCATTTTAGTGCACCTCTCTACTTAATATATTTGTTTTCTTGAGTCAATTTCTCTGTCCACTGTCTTCTGTTCTCTCTCACAATCTCTGCATCTAGGCCAGGCCTTGTATGAGTCTTCACTCATTCTACACTTTTTGTCACCTTACAGCGTGAATTTATTTCCCAGAGACGATGTGCACAAACTAAATTCAAGGTTTCAAAAGTTCACCCCAAGTAAACTGTATCTCAGGGTGTTACACTCCCTGATGGAGCCATCGATACCACACACTCCCCATTTCCCTTTATACGTCCGAGGGAACTTTATCAGTCAAATAGATGCATGTGCATGTAAGCTTTGTTTCCTGTTGTTCTTAGTATGTTATGAATTTAGTCAGATTTGTACCTTCCAGAGATTATGCATATTAAATGGCTGCCCCTGCATTGGCAGCTAGAGGCAAAATATACATGGTGGTGTCCTGATTGCTTTTTTATGCTAAGAGAGAAAAGGCCATTAACCTTCACCTTGAAAACTCTTTTTATTTAAATAAACAGAAAATGTATTACGACAGTATATATAATCTGAAATCATTAAGCTTTAACCTCTTAGTAGCCAATTGTCTTACTCTTTATTCTCCTTCCTTTGTGATTTTACAGTGGAACTTATTTTTCACCTGGCTGCATTCTGAGCAGACGGGATTTTAACCGTAGTGGTCAGGCTAGTAACCATGACACCACTGTGTACCCATCAAGCGTTAATGGTCAGCTTATAATGGTCTGCTTTACCTCTCACATTGTAGACCAGTAAAACACTTCAGCAGCCTAGGGAAGTGAGAATGCAGCTGTTCTCCAGCTGATATGAATGACAGTTTCAGGGAAAAAAGTATAACTCTCCAATTAACAATTAAATTTAATTTAATTAAGTGCCAAATATTAATGCCATTTTCCAATCCCAGAAACAAGAGCTTCATCAGGGCAGGGATCCTGAGCCTGCTACTGATCGATCACCTGATGGATCAGTTGATTGATCCACTTTCGCGGCAATTCCTCAACAGCCAGCCATTTTATGTTTTCAGTTGACCCCCCTGTTCCATGGTACCTTTTAAAAGGTGTTCGTTTTAATGTGACAGTGAAATGTGAGAGATGACAGATAGATGGTCCCCCCCCCCCCCCCCCCCCCCGTGCCCCCCTTGGGAGCTTTGAAATAGAGAGGGGAACAGGGGAGGGGGAGTAATGGTTCAGAGGTCATGAAATAAACTGCCATGTTTCATTGTGTCAATAAACTAATTCCCCTTTAAAGGGTTGACCTTTGCCCTCATAGGGCACTCAGGAGGTTTCCAGATTATGAGTCTGTGTGCTAGCAGGTGAGGTCTCTCTCTGTCTTCAGTTGTTTTCCGCTCTCTGTCCATGAGTGTCAATATGTATTGCCTTTTTTGTCATGTAGTGAGATCGTATTCGTTTTTTTCTCTCGATTTTTAGTCTAGGCTTATGGACACGTGCAAAAGGGCTAGAGATGACATTAAGGAAGAGCTTGGAAGGTTGATGCGAATTGGAGACGACATGAACAAGATGTGAGTGTGGGAAGGCTCTTTTGTCCCAGGGGACCTAGGGTGCATGCTGGATCCCTCCTCAGAACAGCGGTACATGGTGCATGAATGACCTCCTGGAGAGACACTGTGCTAACCCTGCCAGTGAGTGAAACAGTCATAGTCTGGAAGGGTGGTCTGGGTGCAGCCAGGTGAATCTGTCTAAATAACACATTCTTATACAAGTGATCCTACATACAGAGATGAAATCAATAATCAGAGATTCTGAGAAGAGGAAGACATTGTAGTCAAAGTGTGATAACTGTCACACATCACTTAAACCCCTGAGTTGCCTCCCATAAATAATGTCACTTGCAGCAATTCAGGTCAGAAAGCCATGTCAGACCTTACACCACTGTTTCCTATGGCTGTGATGTGTTCACACATGCTCACCTTTCTCTTCACCTGTATATGCAACCTGTCCATCTTACCCAGAATGACAGAACTGTTCCTACCTCTCTGGTGTGACACCGCCCTACAAAGTGTAGTGTTAATATGTCTGATTCTGTCTTGTTGACGTTGTGCAGGCTGCTTTCACACATTTTACCACTAGAGGGCATTACATGGATTGATGAGAGAGGGAAGGAACTGCTGAATAAAGCACTGAATTTAAAAAAATCTTTTCCAAATTCATGTAATTATGTGTAAATTTAACAGCCAGAAATTAGCTGTATAATTTAAGACATGTCATAAGTGTATGTATTGAAAATTACATGGCATTTTTCATTGGACCATTGGTGGTTTTCAAATTGTCAAATTGTATTTATTTAAAATGAACAGAACTTAAATTCTGTTAATTTAAATTTAACAGAATTTTTAATTTTAAAAAATGTATTTTATTTAAGGAGTCAAGAGATGAGGACACTTGCAAATAAATGTGCAAGATGCCTGTGTGTGTGTGTGTATGTGTGTGTGTGCGTGCGCACACGTGTGTGTGTGTATTGTGTGTGTGCGTGTGTGGATAGATTCCTTTTTGTGGATGGTTGTTCTGTTGGATACAAAGTGGACCAGGGCATTCTTAGAAGCAATTCTGTGATCTTGGCCTCCCAGACAGATTTGTAAACAGTTAGACATTCATTTACATTCAACTCTATTGAAAAAAAACTGTCTGTTTTCTCTGTTTTTAATTATTTTATCTGAGGAGGACACATAGGTCGCATATGTTTTGTCCTTGTAGTGATGGAACCTCAGGTGTTGGGAGGATTTTTTAAATGAAAAAGTAGAGGCAGTAAAAACAGGCCCAATTTGAGCTTGCATTTCACCTTTGTGTTTCTCTGATGAAGAATGAATGAATAAAGCCACACTGTTTTGATTTACACAGGGGCTGTCTGGGATCGGCTTATTGTCCAGCCCTGGGTTTTAATGAGTTCAGGTCCAACCAGGCTGCCATCAGAGTCTACCCGTGCTTGCTTATTCCTGTTTGTTTTTGATTTCTAGATTCAAAACATATACACCACATAGTATTATTAATTTTCTTAGTGGATGCTTATTTGCCGCATCTTGCAGAGCTTACATATCACGTGTAGTTATAGCCATTATCCCTGCTGTTAACGACAGAGGTACCTTATCCGGGATCTAAATGTGCAGTCTTCTGGTTCTTATATTCCTTGTAAAAATACTTTATATCAGGTAAAATTTGTTTTATTTATTAATCATGATGACACTGGTGAGACTGTGTTTCTCAACCTCACCATCAGTGGAGACAGTTTTGCTGCACTTCTTAGTTTCTATTTTTGAAATTGAAATAAAAAAAAAATAACCATAAATCAGAGCTCTATCAGCCAGTCCGGGTCGTGGCTCCCGGGTTCTGACTGAGTGCACACGGCTGTGGCAGAGAAGCATGGAACACGGTTAAACCGCCGTCAGGCTGCGAGAGAGGAAAGGTCAGGAGGCCAGCGGCCATTTGCATTCCCCGGCAGGAGCGTTTAAGGTGACGGATAGATTCCGCAAGGATACGCGGGCCACCTGCCATGCTGTTATTAACTGCTCTTTCAGGAGTGATTCATGTGTCTCTTTTTTAAAGGCGGGGCTGCATTTCTATTAAAATATTATTCAGGAAATTAGCCCTGTTTAAGCAGAGGGCTTCCACTCCACTGACCTCTTAATATACTTATAATGATGTCATTTGACAAACTGATCCTAGGTCAGTCCTGCCTCGGAGATAGACCTGGCCTCTGAGTAGACAGGTGAGGGATGAGAAATACAAACAGCCCCCTTCCCAATTCACACATACACACACACACACACACACACACACACACACACACACACACACACACACACACACACACACACACACACACGGTATGGCTGAATGGCTATGGGTACTGCTTTGTGGTTTGTACACAGATGTGGTGGCTTAGTCAATCCTGGCAATGGAGAGGCATCTGAGCTTCTTTGACTGTCCTCTAAAGCTAGAAGTGAAACGTTATTTTAGTACATCACAGAATCTTTTAAAAATAGTTAGCACACATTTGTATTTTCAGTTTTTCTTGCTGTTAAATGCTGTTACATTGTGCCAAGATATAAACTGAGAGATTTAAATCACTTTTACCGCCAGGAGGGACAAGTATGCCTAACATATGCTTTGATGCATATTTCTATTTGCAGGCCTTTCACATATGCAAGAATATGTCTAGGAAATTTTGATGTATGCTTACTTGAGTTTTGGAGCACTGTTTAATATGGTGGCCACACATTTATGCATGCCAGCTAGAATGCAAGCATATGGCTTGGAATATAGCCCAGCTAAATCACAAAGGAATACCTGGCTCTGAGATTACAGAGCGCAGCATCTTGTCCCAATGGGAAAAGACACTCAGGTATTCCAAAGAAAATCAGCTCTAGGACAACTTCAAAGAAAGCATGACAGGGGAATAATACGCCAAACCATTTTCACTTCTTTTTACTGCTCTTAGCTCAGTTGAAAACATTCACAGTATTGTCCAGAAGACTGCAAAACATTACGACACAAACCCCTTGGTTGACCAGTTAAAATACTACCTCTTATTCACTTTCTCTCTGTCAGGTTGAGAATACTCATTAGACTGCCCCTAGCACTGCCATCCGAGGAGGGCTTAATTGTTTTTTTTTCTTTTTTTAAGGAAGCACGGGGAGTCATTAGTAAGCTTGTTTGTTTAGTCTGTCATTAATTGAACAATCACCGGAGGCCCCTGGGGAGCCTGACTGACCTGCGTGCAGTCTCTCTCTGTCATTCACCAGGAAAAATCAGCCTCTAATATACAATGAGAGACCACTTGAACTAATGATTTGAAGCTTTTTTAAAGCCAAAAGAACCATTTTGACCAAGGGCTGGACTAAACAGCATCTTAATTGTACAGCTAGGGTTTGTAATCTATGTAATTATAAATTATTTTTTCCCATGTGCTCAGCTTGCACAAATTTTATATTAATCTGATCCATGTGTTAATATACCAGTAATATACCACATATACTACACAATGCTATACATTAGCGAGTTATTTAATCAGTAAGTCTTTTACAGTAAATCAGCTGCTTTGCATATACCTCTTTTTGGACTGTAGGGCACTAGGGGGTGTTTTAAACAGGCAATATGATAATTTACTGCAAAGCATATTCTATCAGTGTCCCAGATGAGCCATTAAATCTCATAAATAGTAAGCCTGTCTTATTTAAATGAATTGCAGAAGTGGCAAAGAGCAGGATATAAGATGCTATATGGCGTCATTTGTTTAGCGGTGCAAGATCCACGACCCATTTTGCTGACCCCTGGATCACGGGACATTTAGAAGCAATGAAAATCCCCAGCTCCGCTAATTTATTGGTTGGTGCAGCAGTAACTAAAGCAGTGTCAAGGTCTGGGCATAACCTCACGCGTCCAAGACCAGCTCCGTAAACTATGAGCAAACTGGTCTGAAAGGGTAAGCAATGGGACAACACTTCCTCTTCATCAGGAACTGGTAGTTACTCTGAAGTTTCAGCGCTCACAATGATGTAGAAAGACAGAGGGATATGGCCCTGTGAAAAGACCTGGTGACAACTCCCTGCTCTGATAAGACCCTCACTTCTGTAACTGTCCATTGTATGATGATCAACTGTATTACAGTCAGTTGGAATGAAAACATCACCTCTATAATGGTCTGTTCTCTGGCGGTCCTCTCAAGTATCGTCATCTCTGAGACAGCTCTATGATGATCAGCTCAATAATGGTCAGTTCCATATCTATGCATAGTTATGTATGTTTTGTTGTGATCTACAGAAGACAGGGAATACATTGGCTCCATGTAGATGTTTTAAATCGGGTATGTGAACCTGGTCATGAAAAATGTTGCTGAAGGTCACCATCTCAGCTGTTAACTTTACTGATGTCCCTGCTTGGCCAGTCACCCCTAAATGAGCAACGTGCATCAAAAAGTTGGGGAAATGGCCTTGAAGCTCAGGCCTCAATGTCGCTTGGTGTTTATTCTCCCCTAGTTACTTTATTTATCCAATCACAACTGTCAAGATGACCTCATAAGAGAGCTACACCAGTAATAGGCAGCAATGAATTTCCCAAGGTTATTTGTGCAGAACAAAGGAGACCATTATGGACATAACGTGTTGCCTGTTAATTATAAAGGGAGTCAAAACTCAGGAAGGCAAATGTTAACAGAGTACCTGAGTGAGAACTGGTCCAGTTACAAACAGCTCTGACCCATCTTGCACTATACTAACACACAGTTTAAGATTTCCACACACACCCCACTTCCAAATACAGTTTACAGCCCATGTAGCCTCACTTAACAGAATGATCTATTTTCTTTACATTATTTGGAAAAGTAAAAACTACAAGTAAAAAAAAAAAACTACAAAAAACAAATTAGAAAAGTAAAAACTACAAATCCACAAACAGGTAAAGCAAATGGATGTGTAACATACTGTGAAAAACTCGATCTGCTTTAAACGTGTTCATTCGGTCTAACATTTTAACACACGCAGATAGCGTTTTTGGCTTAGTTAAGCGATTTCAGATGAATTGTTGTAGCTGAAGAGAATGGACTTGTGCCCTATATTACCCTAATATTACCGCTACAATATTACCGCTTCTATCCAGTCAGGTTGTTATCAATGTCTTGTAAATGGAGAGATTCGCATGTCCTGTGGTAGATTGGAAAGGGAAGGAACGAATTTCAATCGCGGTGTGTTCCTACTCGGACACTGAAAATAAAGGAAGCGTTGGAAGGGTAAGAGAAAGAAAATGTGCATTTGCTAATGGTTTGTAGTTTTTCCAATAAGTGTCAATCTTATTGTTTGTGGGAAGGGTAACTCACGCGACGAGAAGATTTCATACGATTTCATTATAGCTACTTTGCTCCGCAAGCTGTAGCTTGCTGTCTACCAGCAGTAGAGCAGCTGATGCCAAGGTTTAGCCGGATAGCAATAATTGCCAAGGTTATTTCCGAGCTATATTGACACAAGGGTGAACTCTTGTGAACACCTCCGGTTTGTAAAATAGGTTTTCATATAGAACTGCTCCATTGTCATACACGTGATATTGCTAGCAAGATGTGTCAGACTTTCAAACGATTCATTCATTACTACCCACACAGCTTTCTCCAGCAACTGACGAGTGTACTTATCAGCCGTTTTGTAGGTGATCAACAACCAGTTCACAACAACCCAGAATCCTGTGCTTTTACTTACTTAACATACTGTCTAGTTTTATTACTCTTATTATTGTTAGTAGATACATTTATCCAAAGTGAATTACGTGTCTTTTTAGATTCGCACCATGCCATGCATTCAGCTCAGTTAGGGTTAATTTAGATGAAGCTTGAAATACACGGTCCAACGCCAGTCAGTTTGTCCGGTTGATTGAGCACGCTGTTACAACGGTAATAACGTTTCATTGCACGAGGATTTATTTGGACAAAGACGAAATGGCCATAAAAGTAGTGACAGTTGAGTGTGCGAATTTATTAGAATTGAAAATGAAGCATTTTTGGCTCAGCTTTACAGCTGTATGTTGCAGCAGTTCAGTTTGAATAGTTTGCTCATGGTAACCTTTGATCTTCTTAAATGTTATGTCAAAAGGTGTGTATTAATTAATTTTATCTGTACATAATTATATCTGTTCCCTAATGCAGCAATGACTGAGGTGCTGCGGCGGATCCATGGGATTTTCCTGAAGGTTCTGCTGTTTCCAAGCGCGCTTCGTAACCCTGGGCCACGCCCCGCTGCATCAGAGGTATTGACATGTCACCTGCTGCAGCGCCGGCTCCCGCCGTGGACTTCCTTCTGTGTGCGCTATAGCGCCGTTTCCAACGACCAGTTCGGACTGTCCAACTTCAACTGGGAGGTGCCGGGTGCCAACTACCACATCCTTAGGACGGGCTGTTTCCCATTCATAAAGTACCACTGCACCAAAGCACCCCCTCAGGACCTGCGTCTGGAGAACACGTTCTTCACTGCACTCAAACTCATTAACCTGGGTTAGTGAACAGGGCTCTGGCTTCCAGTTGAGGAGATTGAGGCTTCAGGGCCCCTATAATGGATGGAGCTGTTACGTGCTGTCAGTCTCTGACTGGTTTGCTCCAATCTGAAGGCTCCGTTAATCTGATTGTGGTTGGGGTTTCCATGTGCTTTGTTCTCTGAAGGAGAATGTTATGACGTTGTTCAGATCATTGGGTCTCATGAAGCCCCACTTCGCCATCACTACACCCAACAGGTTCTTGACTACATGATCTTGACTCTCTCTGATAATGGTGTGTGTGATGCCATTTGGTGTTCATAAGTCATAAATAAAGGCTTTATATTCCCATTCTGAACTATTTATTCACCTGGGAAAAGCATCCCTATGAAATCAGTGAAATGATGAAATGAGTGTCAGTGGATTCCTATAGAGCTTCCTCATTTTTTAGAAATGTACCTCTTCTCTGCATTATTTCCAGTCTATTTCTGCTTGTGGTCTGGTGCATGTGCATTGTCAGGTATGCCCTACTGTCAGGCATAGCCTCATACCGGTTCTGTTTTTTTCCTGTCTTGCAGGTATCCCCTGTCTGGCGTACGGTGTGGGATCGTGGCTGATGGTGGGGGCATCAGAGACTGTACAGACCAGTGTTGGACCTGTAACAGTTTACTTTCTGTACAAAGAGAGAGAGGGAGCACAGTATTAACACAGACACACTATTATGACCAGATACCCATCTCCTGCATTCCCTCCATCCTCTGTCTTGAAGTGCAGGTTGTTAAAAGGAGGTTCCGGTGCTGTCTGTGTTACAGTGGATTCATGTGGATGCCCTTATTTTAGACCATACCCCTTCAAGACTGTTCACAATAAACCATCAAGCAAGCATTGGTAGCGTTAAGTATGGCAGAGACAGACCTTTCAGTGTACAACACGCTGAGCTGACTGTCTGGCCCATGTATTAAAAATCAGTGATGTTAATTCAGGGAATCAACATCCTGACATGCACTGCTTAAGCTACAGAGTGTTTTGATATCCTGAAATTATCTGGAGTCCTTACAGCACCACAAAAGGGGAAAATGCTCAGGCGCAGCCCGTCATTAAGCAACTACCATTACCTTAGATTCTGTAGGAGTGGTTGATTACATGTTACCTTACTCTCATTGAATTTGCATTTTGTTACTACAGAATTAATTCTGCAAGGGACATCTCTTAGCATATGTTATACACAATGAAACAATATGGGCATGTACAGTAAGGTTATTAAATGTATCTTGAAACGGAATTGTACCGCTGTCTTCTCCATTCTGCAGTATTCCAGTGCATCCATTCTGTGATAGTTTGGTCTGCAGGGGTGTTTCAGTGTAACGACAGTCAGGTAAACTTGACAGACTGCAGCTTCCTTGCTGTTTGTGCAGTCCCAAACTGTGTTGTCTCCAGAATGGACTTCTAAATGACACAATTGCTGGGAGTAAAGGCAGCTGCAAATGAGATGATGTCACAGAGGAGATTCTGAGGATCCTATGCATGATGTACTGTGTTTTGTGTTTGTATGTTTTTCCTCTAAATGCAAAGGCGAACACTGTGGCTTGTACGTGTGAAAGCGGCTTTGCTTCACTGCTCAGCTGGCTGTCCATCATGGGAGTGAGGGGCTGGAGAGGGTGCAGGCTGTGATGTAATGATGTAACGATGGTGTTTAATTACCCAGCAGTGCCCACAGAGCCCCCTTCCCACCGCCTCATTCCAGCCAGGTTTGATTTCTGATAATGTGGAATGCTGACTCTGTGTACCTGCAGTTACACAGCTGGGGGCCCCGTCAACACGCCTCCCCTGGAGACCACTTGACGAACTGCGGTTTGGTTTACCCGGCCCCCTCTGTGCTGCGCCTTTGGAAGCATCAATCAGACGCCTGCCTTGCTGCTCTCGCCTTGGTTCCTCCTTTCTCACTCTAACAATTAAGCAGAGTCATTGTTTCTTGCGTTACATGGAGATCAATGGACCTTTTGCCCCCTTACTGCCATCATTGTGGAGAGATGAGACCACATCAGATGGAGTCAGTGTAGATGAAGATATGTGTGACAGAGTGAGCGTGTTTGTTGGGAGCCCTAATATGTGATGTGGAGGGATTGGAGATTAAAGTTAAAAGCTGTCTGGATTCTCCAGTTCAGTGCAATGTGACCTCAGCACCCCCTTCCCTCCAGACATATTCTGATGTCATGGTAACTAATCCTGCCCCCTCATCGCTAATAAGACTAAAAGCCCCTAATGAGGATCATTTACAAACAAGGGGAGAAATCCAATCTCCTGTCCCTGGCTGTGTCTTCAGAAAACAAAAACAATGGCTGTTGTGCATTATGCATTTCAGTGCTTTTCATGGTTAAGTTCTGCTCTTTTGTAAGTTTGGAGAGACAGCTTGAGTGGGCTCAGGTTGACTTTCTCTAAAGACTCCATGACCCTTTGAGCATTGCTCTGTATTGATAGTGTAGCACAGAGCTGTAGCAACAGTATAAAGCAGCCAATGAGCCAGGGCCTTGTTAGATGGCTATTAAAGGCTGATGTAAGGACAGCACAGGGCACCCAATTGGCAGGGGCCTTATTAGAAGGCAATTAAAGGCTGATGCAACAAGAAACTCAGGCTGTTTTGGCTGTGCTCCCATACTGCTTGTTTTCAGTCACATTTAAGGTGTGGAGGCGGGGAGGTAAAACAGCTGCTCAGCATTACAGAAAACTCCATATCGGCTGGCTTAGGTATTGGGGAAACAGAGGTGTTGCTGCAAATTATCAAATGTGACTGCACTTTGCCAGAGGATCAATATCTTGTGAGGGCCATGCAGTCAAATCCAGTGTCGGTGATTGCCTCTAAATGATCAGGGAGTGATCAACAGGGGTTCTGTCTTGGAAGTTCAATTACTTGCTAATGACCTGCGTCAGGATGAAATCTTTAAATACTTACACTATTTAACCCTATACTGTGAAAAATGAAAGCTTTTACAAAACAATCAATTTCTGTATAATGTAATCACTATATTTTCCTTTTATGCCACTGTTGGATAACACAAGAATGTTATGTTAAAATGTTTAAAACAATGAATGTTTTAATTAACTTGTTGCTACAGGTGATACAACGATTCTTTTTGGTTTGGTTGGATTTGGTTATGTTTAAAAAATGGTCTGTGATTATTATTGGTGACTAACGTTTTTCTCACTCTGGTAAGATTGTACGCCCAATCAAGATAGATTTATAGGTGTTATGTTGTTATGTTACTATGCAATAATAATAATAATAATAATAATGACGTGACCGGAGAATCAGTTTTTAGGGTAATATAAATTAATCATTTTACCACGATACTTTGTTATTAATCTGATATTCTTAACGTTATATTAATGTATTAGTTCTCGAAACACATTTGATAGGTATTCAGATTCAACTGGGAATTTAAGATAAGCATTTTAAAGGGCCACGCATGCTAAATTGTAATAACAAACATCATGTATCCAGAAAACAAGAATAAAACACTCTCTTTTTTATACTGAGCTAAGAATTGGAACACATGTCATCGTCGTATCGAAATCCTATTTAACCTGATACCATAAAAAATCTGCAGACATTTCCCTACCAACATGGTTCCTCTGGACAGCAAGCTCACTCGAGGACCCGCCTACAAGTGATGTGCTGCCGTAGGTTCAGTTCATTCCGGGTTACGCTCTAAAAACTTCCTGTATACTTCCTGTATTTTGAATTTGAGAGATTTATCTCATAGATATTGTAAACAGTTGGAAATATTTACATGATTGCAGTCGCCGTTCATAAATCAAAACTTTTTTCTGGCGTCGAGCAATGAGCTCGCACTACTTTTTGACGGGCGATCCTCGGTCAGGCGATATGTTACCCCAAATCTTTTCTAAAACGACAGCAACAGAGGATGTGATGTCGACTGTTTAGCTAGCGAAGTTGAGTTTGACTATGACAAGTCTGGCGCGTCTGTTATGCTTTTACTGGTTTTAAATAACTTTAGCGCCATGGACACCGAGGGAATCGTAATTCGAATAAAGACACCCGGCGGGGACATGGACTCCTCTATAGATTGTCCATCATTGTTGAGCTTCAATGACTTGCTGGTAAGAACATAGCCTCGCTTGATAGCTAGCTCTATCACAGCTTTATTGAAAAATATTTTGTCCTATCCGTCAAAGCAGTGGGACCCAAACGATGTAAAAGCAAACGAGACCGTTTTCAGATATTTTTTTACCTCTTCTGAAATATTGAGGTTGGCAAGGTTTTGGAATGAACCTGCAGAAGTCAGTTAACCCAACTAGCTAACATACCTAGTCTAACTTGTGTCACGGATCCTAGTTATTCAGACTGATAACCGTGTGTGTTGGCTGGACATCATCACGTTAATGACTTTCTGTGTTTCTCTGAAGGTCGCGATAAGGGATGTCATGCCTGAAGCCACCATAACAGCGTTTGAATGTAAGTATCCTGCGGCAGACTCTTTCTGAAACAGCGACCATTCTACTCTACCATTTTGTCGGTGCGTTTCATCCCTGTTTAAACGGATATTTGTGATGGTTTGTTACTTAAGTGTTGCTTTAAATTCACCTTACTTTCTCTGTCTTGGTTGAGGCTTTTGGTCGAAATAAGTGTCCCCTAATGTGCTGTGTTGAGACAGAGCAGCGGCCCAAGCATCAGCACAGACTAATAAATCTGTACTAAGAAATCTTGTAGATTTCATTGTAAATCACAATAATGCGAAATGATCAAAGTCAGAATACCTCCCGCAGAATATCTCGCTTTTTACACGGTCAGCGCTTTGTTATACAGTAGCATAATGTACTGGGTGTACACGGGCCAGTTGTAACGACATTAGCAGGGTTTAGCATGAAGTTTAAACCACAAGACTAAATTCTGTTATAAATGAAGCCGCGCCGTGCACTGACATTGACTTTAGGACGCAGTTAAACAGTTGACAAAGTTATTTTGCCAAGAATCCCTGTTAATTTACATAACTGGTCAATTTAATTTATGTTCTGCTTGTTAGTAAATTATTTTGCGACCAGAACAGCTTAGTAAGGAAGTAGTAGGAAGTTACAGTGACAGTTCCCCTTATGTGTAGTTTCTGTATGTGTTAGTTTTGCTGCATGGTATGTATCAGCTAACTTTTTGGAACGTTATAGTTATTATGAGGAAAAAATGTAAATGAAAATAATTCATTGACTGTCACTGTAAATATATATGAATATAAATTTAACGGTAATGAGCCGGATCGGTAATGAGTGACGATTGTGAACTTGACCATAAGTTGACAGGTTCTTGTGTTGCATAATACATACACTCTTGATGCAAGACTGAGAATCAGCCTTTAGGACAGCAGGACTGTAGTGATAAACTCAGTCAACTCAATACAATATATAACCACTTACAAGCAAAGAAATCTGATGCAATTGAATTTAAATATTCTATAGTATTTACACAGGTGTGTTTTGAGATGAGAAATCATATAAATTGTAATTAAACATAATGGATATGCCAGTTATATTGTGAATTCAAATGATGTATGTATTATTTTTCAGGTCATCACTTGGTATTCCTAAAAAAACAAAAACAAAACAAAAAAAACTAAAACATTTTCTTGATCCTTTTTTTTGGGGGGGGGGGGGGCGGGGGCATCCAGCTGTGAAACTGTAGAGCGGCTTAGTCCAATGATACATGTGAGGTTACCCGTATGAACACTCTGTGAAGCCCTTCTTTCTCCTGCCATTTATAGACACACAGTTTCAGAGGATTGTGGGTAACGGTGTGCTGTTTTGTTTCAGACGAGGACGAGGTGGGGGACCGAATCACTGTCCGGAGTGATGAGGAACTGAAAGCCATGCTGTCATATGTGAGTTTGCTTCTGAGCAAGGGTCCAGCTTCTCCATGTAGTACTGTGTGCGCTCTCCTCGGTGCAGTACTGTCCTCTCCTCTGTGTGGAACTGTCCTCTCCTCTGTGCAGTACTGTCAGTACTGTCCTCTCCTCTGTGCAGTACTGTCCTCTCCTCTGTGTGGTACTGTCCTCTCCTCTGTGCAGTACTGTCAGTACTGTCCTCTCCTCTGTGCAGTACTGTCCTCTCCTCTGTGTGGTACTGTCCTCTCCTCTGTGCAGTACTGTCAGTACTGTCCTCTCCACTGTGCAGTACTGTCCTCTCCACTGTGCAGTACTGTCCTCTCCTCTGTGCAGTACTGTCCTCTCCACTGTGCAGTACTGTCCTCTCCTCTGTGCAGTACTGTCCTCTCCACTGTGCAGTACTGTCCTCTCCTCTGTGCAGTACTGTCCTCTCCACTGTGCAGTACTGTCCTCTCCTCTGTGCAGTACTGTCCTCTCCACTGTGCAGTACTGTCCTCGCCACTGTGCAGTACTGTCCTCTCCTCTGTGTGGTACTGTCCTCTCCTCTGTGCAGTACTGTCAGTACTGTCCTCTCCACTGTGCAGTACTGTCCTCTCCACTGTGCAGTACTGTCCTCTCCTCTGTGCAGTACTGTCCTCTCCACTGTGCAGTACTGTCCTCTCCACTGTGCAGTACTGTCCTCTCCTCTGTGCAGTACTGTCCTCTCCACTGTGCAGTACTGTCCTCTCCTCTGTGCAGTACTGTCCTCTCCACTGTGCAGTACTGTCCTCGCCACTGTGCAGTACTGTCCTCGCCACTGTGCAGTACTGTCCTCTCCTCTGTGCAGTACTGTCCTCTCCACTGTGCAGTACTGTCCTCGCCACTGTGCAGTACTGGGCATGCTCTGTTCTGTGAAGTGTTACCTGGGCCATTAGTTGCTGAACTAAAATCAGTCACCCCCCCACATAAGGCAATGGAGCTGCTCCAGCTTTCTTAAAGGAATGAAAGCTGTGTAGAAATCATTGTAGCTTTTTTTAAAACTGAGATTCCTGAGTTTGTGTTGGGGGACCATTGCTATGAATAAATAAATAAAATAAATAGAAAAACAGCTTTGGGAAATAGATTAAGTGTAACAGTGAAAACGCCATGAAGTGATTTTCGATGAATTATAATTGCTGACCCCATTCCATTGAAGCTGGAATTATTACCCCTTTCCCCACTGAGCTATTCAGCGCTGGGAGTGTTTTTTTTGTTGGGGAGAAAAAGCTATTAAAAATCTATTATGCTAGATCTTTTCACTCAGGGGTAAAATGTTCTCATTACTAAGCAGATTGGTGAGGATGACGAGTGGTTACATATTCCTTTTTTTTTTTTCTTCTTTCCATTTTTTTTCTGTGAGGTTGAGCTAGGAACACTGCAGACTTACTGTGCCAATCACTGTAGCCAAAGCAACTGTGTGGGCGGGGTGACGTATTTGTTAGTCAATTTATGTTCCTCCCATTGGTGGGTAGTGACTCCACCTACCTCAAAATCAGACTGCATGTCAACATCGGGAAAGAAATGTAACAGTCAAATTCTTGTTTTAAATTTTCATTTACGTTATAGTTAAAAATATGTTAGTCATACCATCGTTGTTCAAACTGAAACTCATGGATTTGCTTGCTCAATTTCTAGTCATATTAACAGAAATTGAGACATATTATAACATTGTTATAGCCTTTTAATCACGCACTGTGGAAACTATGCTTTGACAGTGTCTAATCTTTGTTCTTGTCTAATCGTCTGGGCTGTTTGCGATGGCGCCCACCTACATTATCTCAGATATCGCTCAATATTTCAAAAACATATTTAACTCAAGAGCCCTCTGTGCTTGTGTATGTTTAGGCTTTGGTGTTTCCATGTTGTATTGTGCACTGATTATTGTTTTGTTTTTCCGCCACTGGTGCCGGCAGTGAGTGGTGTTCCTACTTACTGCTCACAGTGCAGGCATTAAGAGTAATGGCCTGTAATGGCTTCTCCAGCGAAGCTGAGTGGAAGCGAAATGAACTATCAATTTTTTGTTATTTATTATGCAGTACTTAAAGTTTCGCCTCATTAAAAAAACAGACCCCCTGGGGTGGAAGATTTTTCAAAATCTACTTTCATCTGGGGATGTCTTTTACCCCCTGTCAGCTGGCAATGATGTTCTCACAGCCACGGGCTCAGTTTCCCTCTTCTCACTCTTATACACACAAAAAAAAAATCAAAAAACAAAAATATACTTGTTCTTGTCTTTATTTGTGCACAAGGCTTTGTTTTTTGGTGTCAGTGTCTCGCAGTGTGGTGGGAGAGGGCTGAGCTGGGCGGGGCTGCAGGGCGGAGGCCGGGCGCCGGGGCGTCGGGGCGTCTCTGAAGCCCTGCAGGAGGACAGTCACCTTGCTGTGATTTATATCTGGTGTCACTTGTTCTTTTTTTTTTTTCCGCGTGGACTCTTTTGACTGCGGGTCCCCGGTGATGCTCGTAGAGGAGAAGTCAAAAACGCAACAACTTTGTTTGCTGTGGAAGTTGTGTCAGGGAGCCCTGGCGTCTGAGGGGCGTACCCGCAGTGTGTCAGGGAAACGCGACCCCTTCTGTGGCTATTGGCTGCATGGAGGGGCTTCACCTTCAGCAGCTCCCCTGTTAGTGGAAATTCAGAGTCAGCCGAGGTCACATGGTTGGTGTTTCTGAGGTCACGCACCGTCCCTGTTAGTGTGAGTGTGTGTGTGTTTGGTGGCTGTGCAGGAAGTTGGAGGGGTTTAACCCAAACTGAGCAGGGTGGGATTTGACCCAGTCTAAGCTCTGGTCCACAGGGCAGGGTCTACCTCCCTCTCTCCACCTCGTGTCACACAGTGCAAGGTTACGATGGTGCTGGCTGTTACATTGTATGTTCATACCAGAGCTGTGTAACTCGAGTGTATTCGGGTGGTGGGTCTGGGCGGGGCAGGGCGGTGACAGGATGGCACGGGGGTGGAATTTCTCCATCCAGGGTGATTTTTATACTCTGGCTGTGGTTGTCCAGCAAAGGTAGCGGTTTGAGTTAATGCAGGGCTGCATATTAGAAAGTTCCACCATAATCAATAAAATGGTGTGGAAAATTAAAGGTGTGTGCATGTGGTGGGGTTTTATGTGTGCGTGTGCGTGTGCGTGTGTGTGTTTGTGTGTATCCGTGTGCCTGCGTTTTTGTGTGCATCTGCATTCGTTTGTATCTTTGTGTTTCCGTCTGTGCATGTGTGTGCATGTGTGTGTGGGTGTGTGTGTGTGTGTGTGTGCGCGTGGGTGTGTGTGTGTGTGTGTGTGTGTGTGTGTGTGTGTGTGTGTGTGTGTGTGTGTGTGTGTGTGTGCGCGCGCGTGGGTGTGTGTGTGCCTGTGTGTGTGTGTGTGTGCCTGTGTGTGTGTGTGTGTGTGCGCGTGGGTGTGTGTGTGTGTGTGTGTGTGTGTGTGTGTGTGTGCGCGTGGGTGTGTGTGTGTGTGTGTATGGGTATCTGTGTGTGTGTGTGTGTGTCTGTATGGGTATCTGTGTGTGTGTGTGTGTGTGTGTGTGTGTGTGTGTGTGTGTGTGTGTGTTCGTGCAGTGACAGCGCTGGCGGGCAGAGAGGGATAAACCTGAGCTTGGTGACAGTGATAAATGGGCCTGTTAATAACAGCTGCCCCACTTAGCCAGCCATCCCACCCTGCCCCCTCCCTCTGTGTGTGTGTCCTGTCCCGTCCCTTCCCTGTGTGTGTGTGTTTGCATTTCTGTGTTTATTTAAAAATATTTTTGATTCCGTCCCAGACCACCCAGTCGTCATTGCAGTGAATGTACCCAGTACCTTGGGGGGAGTGACAGAGAGAGGCATGGTGAGGAGGTAGTCCTTCACTCACCCTCTCCCCCTCTGGTTACATACACAAATACACACACACACACACACACGCTCGCTTGCCCAATCGCCCATCTGCACCGGAGGATTGAAACTCGCCTGGTGGTGTGTGTCAGGGCCAGTGCTGACTGACCACCCGTCCCCGTCCGTCCGTCGGCTGATTAGGGGAGACTCGCAGCCTTGGGCCAGCTGCTTCTGTGAATGGAAAGGTCGGTCTGATGATGTTGATGCTGCCCGAGTCTCTGAAAGCCCCCGCGGAAATGGCCGGCTGGCGCGTTGATGATCTGGCTAGCGAAGAGTTAATGCCACTGCTGTGTGCAAACAGGCCTGGAGGCGCGTGCGTCTGTCCCTGTGAACGCGTCTGTGGCGGGGTGTAATTTACTGCACACACAGGGTCCTGCACACACACACACACACACACACACACACACGCACACACACACCCACAGGGAACATTCGGAGGAAATCACCGAGAACAGTGTAATAAAAGGGTGGAAAAGGAGTTTCCGTAGGCCTGTGTCTCAGAAGTGCTGTCCAATGACGTCATGGTTTCTGAGCGGGCCTCGTGCCCACATTTAGACACGGCTATGTAAACCTACATTT
Organism: Megalops cyprinoides; assembly: GCF_013368585.1. Taxonomy (NCBI): domain Eukaryota; kingdom Metazoa; phylum Chordata; class Actinopteri; order Elopiformes; family Megalopidae; genus Megalops; species Megalops cyprinoides. The sequence continues at coordinate 17,744,603 of NC_050595.1, read as the reverse complement.
AGAAGAGAAGGTGTGACTATAGGACTGTGGAAGAGAGGGTAGAGCTGTTGGATTGGGGAACAATGGCGGGAATTGGGGAACAATGGGGGGAGCTTGAGCGTTGGGAAGGTGGGGCTATAGGAATATTGTTTTGGACCTCCTTAAAGCAGACCTTTTCTCTGACACATGGTCCTGTATAACAGTTAAAGCTTCAGCTGCACTCTCTTAAGCGAAGCTCCCGATTTAAGTGGCTCAGACTGCTGTTATGTAGATTCAGCAAGTCCAGCTTGTTACGAGCCTACTTCCGTGCCCTCACCGCCATTCTGTTGCACTGAACGGTGTGAGCATGTGCCACACAGCAGTTTGATGATGTCATTTCTCTCTTCAGTACTACAGCACAGTGATGGAGCAACGCATCAATGGCCTTCTACCTGAGCCCCTCCACATCTACCCCAGAGGTACCTCTGTGTGTGTGTGTGTGTGTGTGTGTGTGTGTGTGTCCATGCATGTGTGATTGGGTGTGCATGTTTTTGTATGTATTTGTGTGCATGCACGTGTTTGCATGCATGTGTGTTTGTATATATAATATATATGTAGTATTGAAACTAAGTTTAGACCAAGAAAGGACACAATGCAAGATTTATGGAATTAAAATTGATATGTGTGACATTATGACATTACAGTACTCCTGCTGAGTGTGTTGGACATTATGAAAGAACAGTTCCCCTCCAGACTGTGGTTGACATTATGTCATCACTGTTATACACAACTCAGCTTCCCGTGACTCATGATCTTTACTGATTAGCAGGTGCCCTTACAGAGATTTACACAGCATACATCTATTGAATTATGCATGTATACAGCTAGATATTTACTGTGGCAGTTCAGCTTATGAACCTTGTTCAAGGGTACAAGCAGTTGCTTGCGTGCCTGTCTGCAGCAGTAGCTAACATTAGCCTCTCAGGCTAAAGCAGTCTGGAATCAAGCCATAAGCAAACGATTTACCATTATGTCATTAATGAGTTTGAGCGGTGGGGAGCAGGACTTCCCCTGGCAGATGATGGTCTCATGGAATTATGAGGGAAGGAGTGTGAGGATGTTTTCTCTGCTAAAAAAAATGCCTTTAGTGTTGCCAGCTGCTGATCTTTCAGAGAAAACTGTGACTGCATTCTCTTGGTACAGACCCTGGATGCTTTGATCACTTTGCTTCCTCTCTCTGTGCAAGTATACTGGTTGGTGTGGATTTTGAACTGTACTCAGTCAGTGTTCTCACGTAAAACCTCTAAAAAATAGTACCCCACTTGCAATAGATGATTTTGTTTTCTGTTTGTCTTCATATTTGTGGGGTTAGGGGTGCTGTTGGCTACTGGCAGCTGCTTTCAGGGATGAATCATGTGATCTTGAAGGAATAGTTCATCAGAGACTATTAAGCAGAGCAGACGCATGCTGGTGTTTAACGCTGAAAGCCAGTTTAGGGCTGTGTCCTCCCCTGTGAGGTTCTTTTCCCCTTTGTTTTGGATCAGCCCAAATGTTCATATTTGTGTATGTATGTGCGTGTGCGTGTGTGCGTGTGTGCAGGCAGATATGTACAGTATGTGTATGTGTGCATGTGCATGTATTTCTGTGTTCATGTGTGTACCCCTTTCTCTTTCTCATTCTCTCACTCTCTCACATCAGTCTCACGGCAGCAAAGTTTCCCAATCATATTTTCTTAATGCCATGCCTCTTGAGTCTCCTCTCATGGCTAATTTCAGTCACCCTCATTTCTTTTTAAATGATTCATTTTGAGTACATTTTTCAGTCGGGCCTTGATGTGTTCTAAAATTCAGTCAATTACCGTTTCAGCCGGCAAGACCCCCGGGATCCGGAACATTCATGGCCTGAAGGTACACATTTCAATAATTGTTTCAGGAAAGATGGGAAAGGACCAGCATTGCTTTGTTCCACTTATTGAAATGTCAGCTGAAGCCAGGGCTTCCTTTCTCTCTCACTGTTTCCTTCTTTCCCTCTCTGCCTCTCTCTCATGGTCTCATTTTTTCTTTCTCTCCCTCTCTCTGCCCTTTCTGTGTCTCTCTCTGTGTGTTCTTTTTTTTTCTCTCTCTCCCTTTCCCTGGCCTCTCTCTGTTCCCCCTCTTTCTCTCCTCCTTCTCTTTCTACATCTCTTTCCATCTGTCTCGGTGTTTGCTCCAAGTCTTCTGTCCCTCTGTGATGGTGGAGCTCTGTGTGCTAATCCGCTCCCTGAGCAGTTAGTGCTTCCTCTCTCACGCTGTGGGGGAAATGCAGACCAAATGTATTCAGACTGCAGCTATGTTACTAACCAGTAAGCTTAGATGGTGTTAGATTACTGAGCTAAATGAGGGTGTTCTCCCCACCACTGGTCTTGCGCTAAAGTAGGAGCAGGTAAGGACAGGACAATGCAGCATACAGCAGTACACCACCTGACAGTATAGCCTGACAAACTGCGTGCTGTTTATGGGAAGAATAAGGTAAACATAAAGCAATATAAAATAAAAATAAAACAAATAAAAGCAGCCTCTCTCATGGTTCTTCCAGAGGGTTTATGGCAGCTCTCATTGAGGAACCTTCCAGAAATGGCGTACTGATGCTCCAGTGTAAATATGGCAGGGGCGTGCTCTCTTTCCCCCAGCTGGCTCTGTGCCGATCCACAGGATACCCCTGTTTTTTATTCACAGCACCCCAAATCCTTATTTAAGAGGAACGAAATAAAGTCGTAATTGGTTGTGCTCATTTAAATCACTGTACAATCATTTATAAGCCCAGAAACTCAGCTTGTCAGCCAGGACAGGACAAAATGCGGAAATGTAAAACTAGATATAAGATGAGGGACAGGATTGAATGCAAACTCAATTAATTTTCTTCCCTCTTCCGTATGTGTGTAAACGTTATTACGAGTTTTTTTTTTTTTTTTGGCCTTCCTCTTTGTTCATTTAAAATTAATTGGCTCGGAAATGGGAGGCAAAATGATATACATTTAAATGACTTCTGTATAGAGAGATTCCCTCCTGCACCGGGCTGAACTGACTGACCTGCAGACCCCAATTAAACCGCCTGTTTTTGTCACTCTCCTTTTGTTGCGTATGACTTACGCTGAAATAAACAGTCGCATGGGCGAGCCCATCCTGGACCGGAGTGTTTCATTAATTCACCACGGGAAACCGGCCCGTTTATTCTGCCTTCTTTTCCCCAAGGACGTTCTCCCAACTCTTAATTTTCCAACTTTTCTTTCTTCGCCTGAAAGCCAATTAACCTCCTGCCTGAACCACAGAGTTTGGTGGCGTATCACAGGTTCAACCAAGCAGCGGTGGCCTTGCCGGTGATAGTCTCCTGTCTGCCCGCAGGTGAACACACGTCCTGGCTCTGCCCCAAACTGCACCCCCGCGGCCGCCGAGATCCTGCCCAACAATAGGTGAGGAGCCCTGGTCGGGTCGGGCAAGAGGGGCGGGCGTGTGTGGAGACAGGAGATACATGCTGAATACAGGATTAATTAGTTATTATAAACCAGGCTGACCCTCGTGCATCTGCGGAACACTGTGCATGCTGTCGTCTGACTGGTTTGTCTCTTTTAGTGTTTTGAGTAATATAACACAAATCTATTTTTCAAATTCTGCACTTCAGTGCTGTTTGAAGGGCTGCTGATGTGGATGAATGAGGTACCACTGGAAGTCCTTTGAGCTGTGCTGTGTGTGTTCCAAGGTGTGGGGGGGTTGGCAAGGGATTGTGTGTATATCTTTGAGTGTGGATATATTTGTGTGTGTGGATATATGTGTGTGTGTGTGTACAGGTGTGCTTACACGCTTAGAAAAAAATTGACTGCATGCTCAGTCACACATACAGGCCTTCATACATCTGTATATACACAAAGACCAGGACATCATTTGTCTCTAAAAGTGTTATTTTGTGACATTTGGTATTTGTTGGAGAGGTCAAAGGCAAAATTATGGGAAATCACTCCTGAGTAATGTCATCTTTTGTGTCACAGTTTAAAGAAGTCGTCAGCAGAGCTGAAGAAGATCTTGACAAATGGGCAGGTAATACTTGCTTCTGAGTGTGTGCGTGTGTGCGTGTGCGCGTGTGTGTGTGTGCGTGTGCGTGTGCGTGTGTGTGTGTGCGCGTTTGTGTGTGAGAGAGACGACAGACGTAGTGTGTTGTGTCTGTTTCCTTTGTATTTGTAAGGCCTCAGTGGTTGGTCCACACTGAAGAGGTTAGTTGAGAGAGTTGTAGCCGGTGGGGTGTGGTATGTTTGAGGGTTTAGCAGGCTTGCGGGTCTGTTGGTCTAGCAGTCATTCTCTCAGTGTGTATTGAGTTGTAGCAGGGAGAGGGAGGGGGGCTGCTATCTCTATCAGGGGGGCGGGGGGCTGGGGGGCACGATGTTCAGCCCAGCCTATTACATCCTATTGACCGCGACACGCGTGTCCCCGCTGTGAGGCCGTTCTTATTGATTTTTCACTTCCCTTGTCACAGCGGAGAAGGCAAGGTCTTTATCCTGACCGATTGGCAGCATTCATCACACACACCCCCCCCAACCACACCAACCACAGCAATCAGCGCCAGTTTGAAAAGGGAAGGTTTCAGAGAGACAATTAAGACCCCCCCACCCCCCATGTCACCTGTGTAAAATGACTAATGGAGTTACAGACCCCTATAACCCCCACCGAACCTAGCAGACCCGCCTCCCCCCGATGCTGTCCCTCCTGCTCATGCTGAAATGAGCCCTGACAGGGACACATCGACCTGACATCACCCAGGGACGGGGGGGGGCGGGGGGAGGCGGGTGATTATCCGGCAGCGGAATCAGTTATGGACATGTAGCAGAATAGCCTCTCGCCCTCCTCTCCTCTGCTGCTTTATTGATACATGTTATGTGATATAAATATTTATCTAATATCTGTCACCTGGCTTAAATGGCAACTTTTGAGGCATTGGGGGGTGATGAAGTGTCAGAATGAATGTGTGGTCAGGCAGTGTGTCTAAATTACGTCCCGCTCTATAAAGACAGATTCTCACCAAGCCCCCTTGCCCTCCCTCAACACAGAATAGACACAGCTGCCAGTTTTCTTTCTCTCTTTCTCTCTCTCTCTGCTTTTTTCCGTTGCCCTTTCTCTCTGACTCTTCTGGCTTCTTTGTCTGAAGCTGAATGGAATTTGCTTTGACGTTGGTATCACAGCCATGTTATGATCCTGTTTGTAAGTTTAATATAAGGATGGTAAATGTCATGTAAATAGATGCTGTACTGCTTCCCACCAGTATATACATCCGTTTTGATTAATTGTGAAGAGATGGAAGAAGACTTTGGTGTTGATACTAGCATCACAGGTGTGCACAGTGTCAGATGAAATCCTTCAGATGTTTGGAGCTCACACTGTGAAAGACTGTGTGTGGTCCTGCTGTTGATCCTCAGTAGCATCTGGATCATATTTTTAGTGGTGTGCCCTCAGTAATGAGCAGTGACTTTGCCTTCACTAAGTGAAGCTTGCTGGCAGACCATTAACTTGGCTAGTAACCAGAAGGTTGCGGGTTCAAATCCCAGGGTACAACACTTATGCTGTTCCTGTGATCAAGATACTTCACCCGAACCGCTTCAGTAATTATGCAGCTGTATAAATGAATAAATTCATAGCTGGTGTATCTATGCCTCCCCATGTAGAATAAGAAGCTGTATGTTTTTTTTTTTTCTGCATTGTCCTGACATGCTCAGCGTGTGGCATAGTGCACAGCTTAGCACCTCTTATGTGGGTCGCCATGTGTTGGGGCAGGTAACAGCTGACTGAGAAGACTTACCCTTTTAGAGAGGGGTGTTATTGGTGCTACTGGGCAGTGCATGCTTCACCCTGCCAGCGCTCAAACTGCGAGGCTGAACAAGCGCACAAGAGCAAAGTGAGTCGCACAGGCCCAGCATTCTCTCCCAGGGTGACAGGAAGTTAAAAGCGCATCTGGCGTGTGCAAGTTTCTGTTTCCGCTCGTGGGCAGACGGGCTTTCTCTTCTCCGCACACTGTCCTGTCCTTGTGCGGGAGCTCTGTGCTGTGCTGTGCTGTGTGGGAGTCCAACAGCGATGAGGGTGCATTTGAAATCCGCTTCTACAAAGTCCTCAATTCGCGGTTTTTCAGTGAATAGAATGTGTGTCTTACGGTCACTGAGCATAAACTTGAGTATTCGATTGATTGAGGTCAACACTGTGTGTTTCTGTGTCCTTGTGTTTCTCTCTGTCAGTGTGTGTCTGTCTGTCTTTTTGTTTGACTTTCTGTGTGTGTGTGTATGACTTTCTTTGTGTTTGTGTATATGTGTCTGTGTGATTGCGTGAGTGTGCGCACGTGTGTGTGTGCGCACGTGTGTGTGTGCGTGTGTGTGTGTGTGTGTGTGTGTGTATATATGTGTCTGTGTGTGTGCGTGTGTGTATATGTGTCTGTGTGTGTGTGTGTGTGTGTGTGTGTGTGTGTGTGTGTGTGTTCACTGTGTTTGAGTCTTGTCCCCTGCCTCTCCATGGTACAGCTTCATTCTGACACAGTGAGGGGAGGCAGGCTAACCTGCTGTCATTAAGCCCTCCATCACTCTGTGCCCTCCTGCTGTCTCCTTATAAATTGGACAGCAAATGTTGTATTGATCTGTCGTCTCTGCGGCGATGAACTTGAAATGACCTGGTGCTTTACGACGTGGTGCAGAGCCTTGACATGTCCATCTTCTTCTGGGTGTCGGCTCCTTTATTCATCCATTTATTTCTCCTCTCTGTCTTTTTATTTGTCTAGATTAATGAGCAGGACATCCGATACCAGGAGCTCCTCGGCCACGGCAATGGAGGGACGGTTTACAAGTGAGTGTGTTTCCCTTTTGTCTCTGCCAGGGGAGAGATTGGGGACTGATCCAGAGTCTGGAAACCATGACATTCAGTCCAGAGACTGCAGAGAAGTCACCCCGTTCCAGCTGATCCAGATCAGTGGAGAGATAGGGCAGCAGTGCAGGGTGTCACACTCCAGCCCCTTTCCAGTGGGGCCACTATGTCAAGTTTCTTGGTCCAATGAATCAGTAAGTCCAGTCTAGTCAGAGCTTGCTTAGAACGGCTGGACATTTCCTACAGTGTTAGGACTCCCTTCCTATACCTGCCTCGCCCTGCCTCGCCCTGCCTCGTGCTTGCCTCGCTCTGCCTCACTCCCTTTCTCTGTGTCTCTATTACCCCTCTGAACCTCGTCTGGCAGACCGAATTGGTGGGCCTGGCATTGTAATGGGGGGAGTTTATTTATTTATTTGTGTGCTTTATGATATGACGCTTGGCAGACGGTATGCGATATCGATTTTGAAGTTGAGGAATGAGAGCGAATGCCAGCCGAGGGAGGGCGGCCGTGGGTGAGCGATCGGGCTGCTCTTTTCCCCGTTACCGCGGTGATGTATTGTCGGCGCGGCGCCGAAATGGCAGGGTGTCGCGGGCCGCTCCCGCGCGGCTCCGCCCCCGTTCCTTGCAGCCGGCCGTTTCGGGAGCGCCGCGCTGGAGGCTGACGTATCGATCACCCCGCGGGTCAGCCTCGGCTCGCTGAGTGGCGGCGCGGACCCCGCGTTCTGCTGAAATTGAAGGCCGGTTATTTCGCGTGACCCTCGGAGCCGTGCTGCCGAGGGCCCGCATCGGTGGCGGCCTCGTTAGCGACAGAATAATAGCGTGTGAGTGAAGCCCCCTGGCTGCTGTGAACTCAGAGAGTGGTGTTTGAGTGCGCTGCCGAAAGAAGTCACATCCCTGCTCCAGTTTTAATACATGTTGGCAAAAACCCGCTGCTGTTTCCAATGTGTTCCTTGGTGTTTTGGTTGCTGCTGTCATTTGCTTCTTTGTGGTTTGCTGTTAAATCCGTTTTCTCTTTCTTCAGTGTCAGTTTTCCGTGGAATTCATTTGAGGAGGTGCTTAAATACACCGTCCTCACAGCACTCAACAAAAGTCTTACAAAATGCACACCCACACCCTCATTGCTTAAGCGGCATTAAAGGACCACTCTCTGACATTTGATATGCTGCTTTCATGCTGCTGTTCAAGTTCTATTACAGTTCAGTGGTCCAGACTAGTGTGTGTGTGTCTGTGTGTGTATTTGTGCATGTGTGTGTCTTTGCTTGCAGACCTCACCAGGTCTCCACTGATCCGGCATGCATGCTCATTCTGAGTCATTTTTTGAGTCATTCTTTGAGAATTACATGTTCCCATTGATTTCTCAAATTGATCTTTGGGTTGAGCTGATATATTTACTGCTGTTAAGTTAGTGATTTTTCCTGGTGTAGAACTAGAGTGTGACTTAAGCCTCAAATTAAAACCCTGCTAATTATCAGATACAGAGTGATTTGAGTCCCGCGTGTGTATTGTGTTGTGTGTGTATGGTGTATGTGTGGTGTCCCGTGGCTGGTCTGCTCTGAATGCGGTGGTATTTCTCAGCGTTGTGCGCTGAATGTGTGATCTGAATGTGTTTCTGTTTCTCACCTTTTGCACTCTGAATGTGGCCGTGCTCCTCAGCTGACAGCTGTCCCAGAGCGGACCATGAATAGTGCATGATGTAGCTGTCATTCTGTTTCAGGCTTCAGCTGAAGTAAGGTGCAGAGGACACAGAAAACAGTACGCATTTGCTGCAGCCAGTAGAGGTGTTGGGGACAGACCGGCCTCTTGTCTCCTGTTTGAAGTGCAGTTGTTTTGTATGGGAGATTACAAATTCTATATTGCCTCACTATGGGGATTGGTGTTGTTGTTGTAGACAGTGGTTAACTGTTGTCTTCAAAACATGCATGAGCATCATACAGCACCCAGACCAAACTTCACAGTCTGACAGTTCCTTTTTGATGGTCGCAATTTTCATTTTAATTGCATGTCACAGATTGCATAGTGCAGTTTCATGGGTTAGGCCATGAGCACTGATGTATTTCTACCCCAGGTGAGTAGCAATCCCCAGGTGACACAACAGTAATGGACCCGGGCTCGGTGATCACGCAGGAGGGGGGAAATTGTGTGCTGGTAGAGTGGTGATGCGGAAAACACTGACAGTAATGGAATGTGACTGTAATAGAATGTCACCCGTTGGATTAGAGAGGGTAACCTTAACGGCTCCTTTGTCCGTAACTTTAAGTTTTGTTGCTAAATTAGGACCACAGGGCCACAGCAGTTAGGTTGAAAGGCTCCTTTAATTAGCAGAATGTTAGAAACAGAGATAAAAAAGGACTGAGGATCCTTCCGTCCCCAAAGCCCAATGCTGCACAGTATACCTGTAGCCTGGAGACTGAAACGTCTGCGCTTTCAATCCCAAAATGCAACACTGCTGCTGTTCATGGCGTCACACTTGCGTGTTACTACTAGGTGGTGAAAAGAAAAGGCCCTTACCAGTGAAATGGACCTTTTCCTGCCTGGTTTGTTTTTTTTTATTCAGTATATTCTGTTCAGAAATATCTAGATCTATCCGTACTCCTAGTCATCCTACTGTGAATTAAGACTTGAGCAGAGAATACAAATGCAAATTGTAATGCAATGCCACGTCCAGTCGTTGGTCAGAGAGGTCAGTGACACAGCTTATTCAGGTTACTACTGGATACTGTGGGTACAGCCAGTTTTGTACACTCAGGTGCTCACAGGGGTATGCTGAATGGTGGGAGAAACAGGAGAAACAGAGGCGCAAAAAAACAGTTGGGGACCCCATGGCTTAAATCCAACTAACACAGCGAGCAGATGACCACTGCACCCAGATCAGCAGCCGTGATGGCTGTCTGGTGTGATTGTTTACGAGGTGACCTCTCATAAGACCAAGGTGGCGAAATGGAAAACGCGTCGAATGGCATCTGTGACGGCACTTGGAACTGTGCCAGCGTTTGCGTAACGTCGAGACAATGTGGGGCCGCCTCCTCTCTCCATTAACGTCTTCCCCTGGCCTTAATTAAGAGATAACCAGGCCTGCTGAGCTGGTATTGATTGCAGCTTAAAGGAAGAGTAAGCTGTCAAACCTTTAAAGACCCGAGTGAAGCGATGTGTTTATGAGGAGCAGGGAGCGGAATGTGTGTGTGAGCGGGTGTGCCAGCACAGGGCGTCTCTCTGGCAGGCAGAGGGCGCTGCTGCAGCTTATGCTAAGCTCAGAGACATGGGTTCCAAGATGTTCTGAGACAAAGAACAGAACCTGTGCTATTACCATGGAATGCATAAATAATAAAATGCCCTCCAAGTGCCGGTAGCTATTGGTCCCAAACAAGGGTTCTCAGCGCTGCGTGTGCCAAGAGGCGTTGCCCGTTAATTAAAGCACCAGGCCAGTTAAGAGGTGTCTGCCGGGGTAATCAGATCCATGCTATCAAAACACGGTAATCACTCCGCCTGTCTGTGGGGGAGCTCGGGGGGGAGGGTGGCTGTCTTTACCTGCGGTAAACGGAACAGGCGTCTCCCAGGTAGCGCTACCTCAGCGACCGTCGCGTTCACGGGACCTCTGTTGCGCATCTGTCCCGCGGGAAGATTAATTGTTAAACGGGGTTTTTGTTCTTGGTTCTGTAAGCCAACCCCCGCCCCGTGTCTGTGTCTGCCCTCTGCCTGAAACACAACCCCCGGGTCTGAATTAACCAGCATCATGATTAAATCATCACGGCTTCGCTTTTAATCCACCTGTAATCCTACTCCCCCCCTGGCTGGACATCGAGAGCGGGGCCTGGCCCGTCTCCCGGTGGCTAATTAAGGTTCTTATGGTCCAGTTATGATGGAGGCTGTTGGACTCTGGCCGGGCCCCACCGAACACCCGACTCGCCCTTATCGGCCCTCATCTGCAGACCGGGGTCACCGCGCTACCGCGGGTTCACGGTTATTTACCGGGCCTGCTTCTCCACACTCATTCCTCCTCTGTCTGAGCGTGTCTCTGCTGAACGCGCTTCACTCCTGGCCTTCCTTGGGCTCAGAGGTGGTTAAAGTCAGGCTAGCTTAATCGTCTCGGTTTACACTAGTTTTATTCATGTGAATTGCAGCTTTTTGAATGAAATATGCTTCCAGGGGAGCACCACTGACTGATTGACTGACTGGGTTTTGCGGTCATTCATGGGCCTCCCCATCGTTTTGGGCCATGAATGCTGACCACTCTGTCTACACTGCCTCTGCTAAAACGTTGAATTCAAGCAGAAGCCCCTTCAGACAGTCAGCTTCTCCTCCTCTCTCAATGCTAGATCAAGACTCTGTATGAAGAATTGTGGGGGCCAGTTTCAGACTATGGTGCTATGAGCAACTCGCATGGTAGACCGCACTGTTTTCTGACCTAAAAATACGCCAACAATACACATGACACCAGGGGAAAATAGCCCATTGTGAAAAAGTGGAACCTTCTGGAGGTTTTGAATTTGCAGTATAATCCAAGAATGGAGACTTTGTTTACAAAGGCAGCAACAGCGGGGCTCAGCGGCAGATTGAATGAGTATGTGCTGTATTAATGTAAGAGTAGGGCAAAAGTAATAAGAGTCAGATGCTTTACACTGTGTTTTACTGTGTCTCTCCACAGAGCGTACCACGTCCTGGGGAAGAGGGCTTTGGCGGTGAAGGTGAGCTGAGCGAAACATGATCACATGACCTGTCCTGCTTCATGCAGACATTTACCCACAGAGAGATTACAGGAGATGTCTCAGCCATGTCAGTAGTGACGTTCACGCACTCTTTGGAGATCCGCTCAGACTGAAAGCAGCGGTGGTTCACCAGTACTGTGCATGGGAAGAAGTCTTTGGTTTAAGTGATATTGATGTGATGTTATGGGAGTATTTATTAATGTTTTGACAGATGATATTTTTCATGGTGACCTACAGACCTCTAGATTTATGCGCTGCAGAATACGCCTTTAAAATAAACAGTGGGTTGCCATGCAACCTTTAAAATGCAACCACCTAACAAGCAACACAGCCATGTTATCCAAATAAAACACTCATCACACAGCAACAACACCGCACGCCTCATAATTCAATGTAGTAAGTGTCATAGCTCAGTCCAGATAAAAAGCCTTTTGTTTACAAGTGCAGAGCAGAGTGGAGCCTGGCTGTCTCTTTCTGTGGATGTGTATGAGCAGCCCAAAGGAGCAGGGCAGCACTGGAGCTGGTTCAGGTGCTCTGAGTGTTTGGGAAGCAGGTAGGAGAGCAGACAGTGTGTGT